>NC_089590.1:2256965-2536965 GCF_019320115.1 Miscanthus floridulus | reverse complement strand
TACCCAGGCAAATGATACATATTTATGAGTTACCTTTATGTGTATTCTACATCAATATTAACTAAAAGCTTTTCTATATTATTAACAATGACATCATAACATATGTGTTGATATGCATAAATTGATGAATAATAAATATGTTTGATTTGTGAAAGGAAAAGTTTGGTGTACAAATATGTATTGATATCCATAAATTTATGAATAATAAATATGTTTGAATTGTGAAAGGAAAAGTTTGGTGTAGAAATATGTATTCATATCCATAAATTTATGAATAATAAATATGTTTGAATTGTGAAAAGAAAAGTTTGGTGTACAAATATGTGTTGATATGCATAAATTCATGAATAATTTTAAATTGCAAGTATTACAATTTTGCATATTAAGAGCGATGAACAACAATGATAACAATGCTGAATCCGCCGACGAGGTTTTTGATTTCGCCGGCTCATGTGGATCGTATTCTACTCCACCTGAGTACGAACCATACCCACCTAGGACTCTCAAGTGTCTAGATGAAGATGACCCTGAATACGATCCAACCGTGGATCATTGTTAGATAATCTACTGCTACCTTATGTGAACACAGCAAGGGAAGGCGGCGCCGAAAAGGCCTCCTGCTGTGATACTGTAGCGGCTGTAGGTGCAGGCACCACATGGTTCACCTGCAGCACTGTAGGCACATGCAGAGGCCGGCGCAGAGTCAGCCCTGTATGTTATCTAGTTACTGTTACAGCATGTGCGCTATACTAGGACTAGATGGATAGAGTTGTATAAATAGACTACCACGGCAACTCAGTAAAGAGAGTTTAGATTTGCCATCTCTCAGATAGGGCTTCGACCAACGTTGGTGCCTTGTACTGTGTGTGTATGCTCTATTCTCCCTTCTTCTTCTAGCTCTAGCCAGAGTGTGTGGGGACGGACAACGCTTGTTCGTGGTCGGCACGGCTAGTGGGTGCTCGGCAACACTAGCGGGTGCCCGGCAAGACTAGTGAGTGGTTCACTTACCAGAGCCGGTGATCCTGTGGGCCAACAAGTGGTATCAGAGCCGTACAAGCGCCGTCGCCAGAGTAACCGCTGGCGATGACGGACAGTTCGGAGATGGACGATAGCAGTGGCACTGCTGTGGCTGCCCAGCCATGACCGAAGGTCGTTGTTCGCACTGTGCTAGGAGGTCAGCGGCACCAGTTGGCCGACGCTGAACTCGCACCAACTATGGAGAGTGGTCGGTGAACATGAAGGTCAAGCTCAGAGCCCGACGGCTCTGGAATGTGTTGACAAGGGCACCGACAATAAGGAAGATGACATGTCAGCGTTGGAGGCTATCCTCGCTGCTGTTCTGGCAGAGTACAGGGAGCCATTGGGAGCGAAGAGCTCGGCTAAGGAGGCATGGGAGGTTATTGCGGTGATGCGCGTTGGTTCCGACCGTGCAAAGAAGGCGACGGTCCAGCTTCTGAAGTAGGAGTACGCCAACCTCAAGTTCAAGGATGATGAATCAGGTAGAGGACTTCTCTCTCTGCCTGCAGACGCTCATCAGCAAGCTGAAGAGCTATGGCGTCACCATCGACGAAGAGGAGGCGGTCTCCAAGTACCTCCACTCCATGCCGGCAAAGTACATCCAGATCGCTCTCTCCATAGAGACTGATGCTGGACTTGTCCACCCTCATCATTGAGGATGTGACAGGCCATCTGTGGGCGGTGGACGAGCGCCTGGAGCAGGCGACAGCAACAAAGGACAGCGGGAAACTCCTGCTGACGGAATTGGAGTGGGCTGCTCGGAGGAACTCCGGGAAGGCATCCTCCTCCAGCCACGGTGGCGATGGCAAGCGCCGTGGCAAGGCTTCTTCGAAGGAGAAGCAGGTCAAACCCAACGCCTATCGGCATTGGGGGAAGATGGGCCATTGGGCACGGGAGTGCTCAAACCGCAAGCAGGAAAAGAAGGCTCAAGCTCATCTGGCGTAAGTCGATGATGAGGATGTGGCCACTATCCTGATGGCGACGTTCTATGCACTGCACGACGTCGAGGCCGAGGAGAGGGAAGGGGCGACGATGGTGGAAGGACCTAGAAAGGTCCTGAAGACTGTCAACCTCGACGAACCACGTGCCCAAGTCCACCTCGGACGTAGTGGGTGCCGACCAGGAGTAGCGGTGGTATCTAGACTCTGGTGCCTAGCAACCACATGACAGGCTCCAGGGAAGTCTTCTCCAAGCTCGACGACGATGTTACCGGTACGGTGAAGTTTGGTGATGGCTCAAGGGTGGCTATCCAAGGGTGTGGCACCATCATCTTCAGGTGCCAGAACAGGGAGCACCGCGCGCTAACGGATGTATATTACATCCCGCAGCTACGTTCCAGCATCATCAGCATTGGTCAGCTGGATGAGCGCGGTAGCGAGGTACTGATCAAGGATGGAGTCCTTAGGATCAGGGATCGAGAGCAGCGACTTCTTGCCAAGGTGAAGAGGTCCCTGAACTGGTTGTACCTGCTCGACCTGAAGGTAGAATAGCCGGTGTGCCTGGCGGCAAGGCACTCCGAGGAACCGTGGATGTGGCATGCCCGGTTCGGACATCTCAGCTTCGACGCGCTTTGTCGGCTGGAGAAGATGGTCTGAGGGCTACCCCACATCAAGCACGGAGGTGAGCTGTGTGACAGCTGCCTGGCCAGGAAGCAGAGGAGGCTACCTTTCTAAAAGGCGGCCAAGTATCGCTCAAAGGACGCTCTCGAGCTCATCCACGGTGACCTCTGTGGGCCGATCACGCCTGCTACAAACGGTGGTCGGTGGTACTTCCTCCTGCTCGTGGATGATTGCAGTCGCTATATGTGGCTGCAAGTCCTGATGAGCAAGGACGAAGAGGCGGCGGCGATCAAGAAGTTCAAGATGCATGCGGGCACCGAGAGCGGCAAGAAGCTCCGTGTGCTGAGGACTGATTGTAGCGGTGAATTTACTTCGGTGGAGTTCGCTGCATACTACACGGATCAGGGTGTGGGGCAACACCACACCACGCCGTACTCGCCACAATAGAATGGCATGGTGGAGCGACGGAACTAGACGGTGGTCGACATGGCCCGATCCATGATGAAGGCCAAAGGCATGCCAGCAAGGTTCTAGGGGGAGGCGGTGACCACGGTGGTGTTCATCCTCAACCGCGCTCCGACTAAGGCCCTAACGGGCAAGATGTCGTTCGAAGCTTGGTATGGGCACAAGCTGAGCATGTCCTTCCTCCGGACATTCAGCTGCATCGACCACGTCAGGAAGACGAAGCCGAACCTCACCAAGCTGGAGGATAGGAGCACACCCATGGTGTTCCTGGGCTACGCGGAGGGTACCAAGGTGTACCGGCTCTACGACCCACGCAGAGACAAGGTGCTTGTCTCACGTGACGTCGTGTTCGACGAGGAGGCGGCTTGGGACTAGAGCAGTCCGAGCACGAGGGAAGCTGGCGGCTTCACCAGCACTTTCATCGTCGAGCACTTGGTCATCCACGGTGGTGGAGACGCTGGGAAGAGGTGCCGAGCACTCCAGCGTTAGAGCCGAGCACTCCTAGGGCAGTGCCGAGCACTTCGGGAGGGATGCCGAGCACTCCAGGAGGAGGGCCAAGCACTTTTGGAGGGATGCCGAGCACGCCAGGAGTGGCGCCGAAAGGTTCTGCAGTGGTGGCGACCACTCCAGGACGAGTGACAAGCACTCCTGTGGCAGAGCCAAGACATCTTGCAGTGGTGCCAAACACTCCAAGACTGAGGCTGGACACGCCTACAGTGTGGCCAAACACTACAGGAGTTATGACGAGCTATCCAGAAGTAGTGCCGAGCACTACATCCAGGATGCCGAGCACTCCAGGTGTTCTGCCGAGCACTCTGGTGGAACAGGGAACTCCTTCGACGCCGATCGAGTTCGCCTCACCTCCAAGTGACATCACTGAGTTCGTGGACGCCTACCACGAAGGTGAGGAGGTGGGGTTCCGTAGGCTGGACGACATCGTCGGCAGCACAGGACCCTCAGGACTGGCTGGTCGGCTTCTCAATGACGTAGATCTGCTGCTAGTCAGTGCAGAGGAACCACCCACGTTCGTGCTAGGCCGAGCGGGACAGAAACTGGCGATGGGCGATGCTAGAGGAGATGAAGGTGATCGAGGAAAACGAGACATGGCAGCTCAGTCGATCCACCTCCAAGATGCCGTCCGATCAGCCTAAAGTGGATGTACAAAGTCAAGCGGGACGAGCTCGGCACCATTGTGCAAGCACAAGGCGCGCCTCGTCGCCTGAGGCTTTGTTCAGCGCGAGGGCATAGACTTTCGAGGAGGTCTTTTCGCTAGTAGCGCGCATGAAGTCGGTCCGTTTGCTACTAGCCTTGGCAGCAGCAAAGGACTGGCGTGTCCATCACTTGGATGTTAAATCGGCCTTCCTCAACAGCGAGCTGGCAGAGACGGTCTTCGTCAGGCAACCTTCAGGTTTCGTCGTTAAGGGAGAGGAGCATAGGGTGCTCTGACTACGCAAGGCGCTCTACGGGCTGCGGCAGGCTCCACGAGCATGGAATGCCAAGCTTAATGCCACGCTAGGCGAGCTTGGGTTTCAATGGTGCGCAACCGAGCACGCGCTCTACATGCGGCGACGGGGGAAGGAGGAGCTCGTCGTTGGCGTGTATGTGGATGACTTGATCGTAACCGGCGCGCGCACGGAGGACATCAACGGCTTCAAGTGCGAGATGACGGCTCGTTTTCGAATGAGCGATCTCGGCGCACTCTCCTACTACCTCGGCATCGAGGTGACACAGGGGAAGGAGGAACTCACGCTCGGTCAGAGCGCGTATGCCGCCAAGCTGTTGGAGAGGAGCGTCATGGCTGAGTGCAAGCCATGCGTGACTCCGATGGAGGAGCGGCTGAAGCTGATGAAGGCCAGCACCGCGGCGAAGGTGGATGCAACACTCTACTGGAGCATCGTCGGCGGTCTGTGCTACCTAGTCCACACAAGGCCAGACATTACGTTTGCCATGGGCTACGTCAGTCGCTTCATGGAGGATCTCAGAGAGGATCACTAGGCTGCGGTGAAGCGGCTACTACGGTACGTCAAGAGGATAGTGGATCATGGGATCATCTTCCCAAAGACCGATGGGAGTAGGCTG
The DNA here is from genome assembly GCF_019320115.1 of Miscanthus floridulus. Classification (NCBI taxonomy): domain Eukaryota; kingdom Viridiplantae; phylum Streptophyta; class Magnoliopsida; order Poales; family Poaceae; genus Miscanthus; species Miscanthus floridulus. Next base: position 2,531,845 of record NC_089590.1, on the reverse strand, counting down.
CATCTCACTGTGTTCAGCGATGCAGATATGGCGGGGGACATCAACGGACGACGGAGCACCTCTGGCGTGCTCGTCTTCCTCGGGTCGGCCCCTAATTTCATGGCTGTCGCTGAAACAGAAGGTGGTGGCGCTATCTACGTGCGAGGCAGAGTACATAGCGGCGGCCACAGCGGCGTGCCAAGTTGTGTGGCTACGCCGGCTGCTGGGTGAGCGGACCGGCGTGGAAGCTCACCCACCAGCACTGATGGTGGACAACTAGCCCGCCATCGCCCTTGTGAAGAATCCGGTTCTGCATGACCGGAGTAAACACATCGACGTGAAGTTCCACTTCCTCAGAGATTGTATCGATAGAGGGCAGATCGTCATCGAGTTCGTCGAAACTGGTCGACAACTCGCGGACTTTCTCACCAAGCCGCTCTGACGTCTTCGATTCAAGGAGCTGAAGGAGATGATCAGCATGGATGGGGTATAAGGGTAAGCAGTAGGATTACTGGAAAGATTGTTAGATAATCTACTGCTACCTTGTGTGAACACAATAAGGGAAGGCGGCGCCGAAAAGGCCTCCTGCTGTGATACTGTAGCCGCTGTAGGTGCAGGCACCGCACGGCTCACCTGCAGCACTGTAGGCACATGCAGAGGCCGGCGCAGAGTCAGCCCTGTATGTTATCTAGTTACTGTTACAGCATGTACGCTGTACTAGGACTAGATGGATAGAGTTGTATAAATAGACTACTACGGCAGCTCAGTAAAGAGAGTTCAGATTACCATATCTCAGATAGGGCTTTCGGCCAATGCTGGTGTCTTGTACTGTGTGTGCATGCTCTGTTCTCCCTTCTTCTTCTAGCTCTAGCCATAGTGTGTGGGGGACGGACAACGTTTGTTCGTGGTTGGCACGGCTAGTGGGTGCTCGACAACACTAGCGGGTGCTCGATAAGACTGATGAGTGGTTCACTCACCTGAGTCCTGTGATCCTGTGGGCCAACAATCATCAGGTACCTCCATGCACATTCATATACTAGCTAGTGGTGCGTTTGTTGTTCACGTGAAGATGATAAACTCCAACTATTGTTTTCTCTATAGAACGATGACCAATCCCCGGTTCATTCGCCGCAGCAACGTCGTAGAACATCAACTCTGCAGGAAGGCGAAGTAGCTGCCTCTGCACCACAGCCTTTGGCTACAACTGCTTCCAGTAGTAATCCGAAAAAGCAACGTGGGAAAAGAAGCTGAAACCAGATCCCTGAGAAAGGTATTCTCGTCATAGAAATGCTTGGCTCCAAAGGTGAGCCTATATTACCTGAGGGGATAGCTGCTAGGTTTCAGAACATATGTGGAGCTATTGTCACGGACAAATTGCAGACCTGGATCACGACTAGTAACTGGAAGAATGTGCCTACCACTACAAAGGCTGTATTGTGGGCCAATTGAAAGAAAAGTTCACTTTTCCTGACGGTCAAGAGGAAAATCCGCAAGAAAATTTGCTGAGGGCCTCCTTGGGAGATGTTTCAGGAATTGGAGGTCTACTCTTAATACAGAATATGTATAGAAAGGCAGGAATGCTTGGGACGACTTCGGTAGGATTCCTCCAGAAATGTGGGAAGAGTTCATACAACAGAAGAACACGCTGGAAGCAAAAGCCCTAAGCAAAGAAAATACCAGGAAGGCTATGAAAGCCGCCGAGAACCCCCATCACTTGGGTGCGGGAGGGTACGCGTAGTTGATCGCTAAATGGAGGAGAGAGGAAGAAGAACGGAGGATAGCTGGTTTACCAGATTTGTTTGAAGGCTTGGATGAGCGCAGCAGGAATTGGGTACTAGCTCGAATTCTGACATTCACACCTGACAGCAAGGTTACATTCAAACACCCAACAACTGTGCAAATTTACGAGAGGTTGGAGCAGCTCGCCGAGATGAAAAAGAAGGGTCTTTTCAAGCCGGATAGGGAGAGAGATCAGCTAACCGCCGCAATCGGAACCAGTGGAGCACTCTGGGCGTGTTCGAGGGATGTCATCAACATTGCCCTGGGGTAAAGCATTCCAGAACGACCAAGGAAGCTACAAGAAGCGGGACCGTTATAAGAAAGACCTTGAGGAGAAGATGAGAGAAATCGCCAAGCAGGAGCTGATTGAGTTCTTCGCCCGCCAGCAAGCACAAGCAATGACCAACCCGACAGCATCCGATGCTCAACGATAGGCAGAACCAACCCTGCAGCTTGCCAACACAGGATACGTTGCTCCGAGTAGTTCTGGCTCCATTGCAAACGCACTATAACACAACATACCTTTGCCGACACTTTTTACAGTGGACAAAGGGTACCTTTCCCGACAGATAACCTCTCGCGAAAGGTTTTACCGATAGTTTAGAAACAGTCGCGCTATAAGCCGTGGGCAAAACTTTCGCCGACAGTTAAAGGAATCGCCGACACTTTTTGTGTTGCCAAATGGGGAACCTACGCCGACAGTTGAAACATTTGCCGACAGTTAACCCTTTGCCGACAGTTAAGACCTACGCCGACAGTTTAAACCTTTCCCGACAGTTTGTGTGTTGGCGAAACCATTTTTAAGGTATTTTGTGAATCATGCCCTGTCCAACGACTAAACTATCGACAAAATTGTACTGCAGATATAGATATAAATACAATTTGAATAATTTGACAAATCCACTGTTATTCATATAGAAGGAAAATCCCAATTCTTAGGAGCTAGATAGAGTTGATTCATTTTCGGAAAACAGTGTTCTCATCAGGTCTGCAAAACATGACATAGACGTTCTGAACTTGAGACGACTAACAAAAAAAAGCCGGAGTAATATTTAATAGGCCACACATTTCCACAGAGGACCATCCATGAGAATGCTCTAAGCTGCAGTGCCCTTGCCCTTCTTGCGCTGAAGCGTCTTCATGTAGAACTCAAGCTCTTTACCCTCAAGGATGTACCTGTTATACAAAAAAAGAAAAGTGTATTGTAAGGAGCTGCCTGCAAAATAGAAATAATTTTTGTATCATAAAAAATCATGGATTTAACAATAAATTGCACGATGGTGCGAAATAGCACACTGCATAAAGGTTATATATTATAATTACCAAAGTAGCTAAACAGAGCAAGATGAAGGATTAGATTTTCCAAAGCAATTCCACTATTTTTCTAGAATTACCCACTTGACAATCAACGGTTAAAATGACACACTTTGTACAATGGTGGAATTGCCATACTCATTTTGGGATTACTTATGATTTTCCTGGCACTACTATATGACATTTTGCTGTACTATAGTCAGAAATTTAGACTACCACTAAGCCAGGCTTCAATCTGAATGAGAAATTAGGAAGATAGAAAAAGAACATTCCAGGCTCCTAGTACATGTACCTTCATTGGCTTCTTGGAGGCACCTACAAATTCACATGATAGCTGTGGCCACAGCTCAGCTTCCCAGTTTCCTCGTTTGCTTCAAACTCTTCCTGAAAATTGAAATGGAATCGATGGCTACACATCAGGTGCCGAGTAGAGGTGCAGGAAGTGAGGAGGGAAAAGAGAAAGAGAAGGGGCATACTTGACAGATGCTACATCTCCTATCCATTTCTGTAAAAAAATGGTTGGGGTTGAAGGCAGGAGTACTTGACCATCCTAAGGCTTTGAATGATCTCGTCTTCACGAAGCCCTGTACTTACATGTCCAATCCGGTCCTCAAGATCGAGCAATTCCTGTCAAGTGAAATAGTGAGCGATGATGAAGGCATAAAATCTTCTGTTTTATTTTACATGGTATGCAGTGAGAAGATACGTCATATGTCATGTTGTCAACATCGAGGCGCCAATCCTGATACTGATCATAAATACCCATTCTTCCCAATAATATCCTTGTTCGGAACATCATCTGCAAGTCACAAATAAGAAGTTCGAAAAATTAAAGAAGAAAACACAGCACCTAAAAAAACACTGACTAAAGACATCAACAGGTTCAGTAGGGGCTCCTGAGCCCCTCCTGTTCCCTCAAAAAAAAGACATCATCAGGGATCTCCCCTAAAAAATACTGCAGGATCTACAATGCACATGGATGACGGGGTGGAAGCACACCAATAGCCAGGTGTCGATCTCCTCGGTGTGTGCGTTCTACGGACTAAAATACCATGTGTATAGAACAAGTACATAGGGCTACAGACTAAAATACCATGGAAACAGTACTGTTAACTCCTTTACCTGAACACCTAAGTACTTCAACCAATAATTGCAGCACTATAATGTAGTAACAAAGAGCACCTTTCACTGACAAAAATGCTAGTTCACATTCTATATTACCTTCTTATACAGCTAATTAACACCTACTGCTACTATAGAACGAACCTACTTGAACACAACACCTAATTTTAATCATTGGTAATGTGTGTAATCCATTGCCACTGGCTCATTCCAGAAAGCTCGGTAAACAGCAAAACAAGCAACATTTCAGCAACATGGCAGTTAACCGAAAGAATCAGCAACATGGTTGTTCAGCTCAGCACAATGATTCAACATTGATGCATATAACCAGAACTCTGCATCTACACTCAAAGTCCCACCTGACCACCAACAAACTTATCTATTCCTGAGCCATGTTCTCCTATTACGGTATCACCTGCCGTCATGTGAACCCCTCACATCTGTGGCCGTTTCCTCAATGGGTACATTACCAGCAAGTAGAGTAGAGTAGATAGCATGGGGTACCACACACTTCCCAAGGTGCAGCCTGTTCTTAGCTACTGGATGTTCAACTCTAACAGAAAGTCCATGTTAGTTGACACTCCATATCTCAAAAGGATGATATCATGTGAAACACTCAACTAACAAATGAAGCAGAAATACACACACCGGAAGTCACCTATAATTATAAAAAGGGGTCCTATTGCAGGCAAGGACTTCATAATAAGTTTTTTTAAGGCTCCTGAAGTCTGACCACAGCGACGCATTGTGAATTTGTAGTTTGCAGAGTTGATTCATAACAAAATTCATATCCAAGCACACGACACAGTGAGTTGAACAGAATAGATGCTGCGTAACTATATCGTACCTCTTCCTCAACCCAAGCTTGGGAGTGCCACTGCTTGAATGGGGCAGCATCAACTTGCACAATGGCACTCTTCACAAGGGTTTGAGTCCTCACAAGCTCATTGTTTGATGCATTGTAGACCACGTATCCAGGCGAAGAGCCCTCCACTTCACATTACCTCCATGAACACGAACCCTCCTCACTGTCTTGTTGCTTGACAACTTGGTGTTGGCCGGCTGGCGCCCAAGCTCATACCTTCAAGAGAAGAGTTCAGCTACATTATAGCTGTATCCTACCAGAACAAACTAAGAATCATTTTCGTTAATCATTGTTAAGCCAACAATATTTGGAATCAACAGTTCATGCTGATTACTAAATAATTACAACAAAATATTACTTAATGATTCTTTTCTAGCACATACTGATAAAAAGGAAACTATTTATCTTGGCAAATAAAGTGCACATAGCGTGATTCAGAGTTGTTGCACTCATATTCCAGCACTAATGAAAATTAACTAGCTAACAAATTTTGGTAGTGAGGCTTATAAAATTGGGAAGGTATAATACTAGAATATCAGCACCATAGCGATGGTGGCTTCCCATCAAACACAAATTGTAGTAGTGCAGTTACAAGGAGAGCTGACACTATAACAAAACCCTGAAAAAAAAAGTTCAGTTCCCAGATGTCAATGAAAGGCATGGCTGTTTTTCATTTAATGTCAGTTTAGGCACTTGCCTTTCTAACGCCACCTGAGGTAAAGAATGGTGATTAGAGACCCACACATCAATGAAGATCTATTACAGCTTTTGCTTCCATCTGTGACGGATGTTACAGATGTACTTTTCAGTCAATGCAGGACATATCAGTGCCTTCAAAAGATTGGCATTAAAAATTGAAGCATAAAGGGAGGCAATACCTATTTCAATAATTTGGTGAGAAAAAGTTCATTTGCACTAAAGACAGTGAAGCAATATCCTAGTTAGATCCTCGAAGATCAATATTTACCTACTTGGCTATTTTAGACCAGTCAAGCAACAGATGCAAACATCAATATGGAAAAGCCTAATTATCAAGGCAAATGGCAAGGGTGTAATGCCAGGATATTATCCTGTCTTGACCATGAACCATCCATAAAAAAATTGGAATGCCTAGATTAACTGCTAGCCTGCTAGACTGATGTGCTACCTTAACAACTCACTAATGTTCTAGGTTCTACATTAACAAAAAAATTGAAAATTGAAAATTTATCTTATAGAGTTAATTACATAAAGCAGAAGATTGGAATTGCGTACTGAAAATATTGGTAACCAAGGTGTACGGTGTTTTTCTCCATTTCAGTAACAGCATGTCATTGCAAATAGAAGTAGTTTGTGACAAAGAACACTCGTCTTTTAGGTTACATTCCCGCCTGTTATATACATACATATATGAAAACACGACCATATGGTGCGAGATGACGAATCATATGGTTCATACATCCTTGTAACTGCACCACAGCATTGATGCGAGATTAGAGTCTAGTTCCAATATCACCAAACAGTAATCTAGAATCTGTAACCAATTTCTAGGTGGTTTGGAAGCCCTAAAAATTCAGCTCGCAGGGCAGATATAATGAATTTCCATTAAGTTTCCTACCAACTAGAATGATCTTGGAACGTTTTAGCACGGTTGTGTACTCGATACATGAACATCACAACTCAAAATATATGAACCTATTGACCTATGAAAAGAAAGGCACGTTTTATTACCATAGTGTCAAATAAGCCTCAGACAATTTCTCCCCTAGAATCACGTTTACTGAGAACAGAAGGGGAAAAAATCAGATCAGGGATAGCCTCACCGTTGCTTGGCGTGGAAGACCCTCTTCTTGGTCCCGCGTTCGCTATGGCTGCCTTGCCACCGCCGGCGCCTGCCCCTGACCTGGGGGTGACAGATCCGGCCACCAGAGCACCGGATCCGCCAGCCCAGGCCCTGGAGCAGCCCAGGCCGGCCCCGTCGGCGCCGCCATGCGAGGAGGAAAGGGGACGACGGAGGGGAAGAAGTGGAAGAGAAGCCCACCGCCGTCACCACCACCCTGTGCCTGCCCAGGCCTCTGGCTGGCGCCATCGCAGTCATGGCCAGGCGGCCTCGTCGAACCCCACGTGGCTCGAGCGAGGCGACGCCCGCCGGCCCGCGTCATCCCGTGCCGCCACTCCACCAGACGAGAGGAGGGTCCCACCGCCGCCATCCTGGGTGGCCTGCTCCGCCGGCGGCGCAGCGGGAGAGGGGAGGGAAGGGGAGGGGGCGCGGCGGCTAGGGTTGGTGGCGCGCCATTGGCTGCGGCGCGGGTTGACGGGCATGGGGGCGGTGGACGATTGGGGGTAATGAGCCTGGGGACTTTTTTTTGTGTGTGTGTGTATAGGCCGTGTAGGTCCGTGCCTGTGCGGGGAACGACGTTCACCTGGGTAGTCTTTCGCCGACACTTGTAGCGTGGTTACGTTTAGGCAACACCGACACTTAAATAGTCTAGAAATTTTCGCCGACAGTTTTTCAGCCAGCAGAAAAACGCCGACACATAACGTGTGGCCCTATGACCTTATTGCCGACACATAATTTGATGTTAAAAAGTTACACATTTGCCAACACATAATATGTAGTTGAAACCCACCTTTTGCCAACACATAACTGTAGGTAAATGTGTGTAATGGTGTAGTGACGTGAGGTATCCCGTAGACGACATACAAGTGGATACACCATGCAGGATGGTGATACCTTATGGAGGGAAACATAATAAGTTTCGAGAGGTCACAACCGGCATGGCCGTAATGGCTCATGTGTTCCCAAAGGAACCCCCGCTAGAATAGTCCTGGGTGCAAGTTGTTACAGTGTTGGATGAGTCGTGCCAGCTTTACATCCCTACTAATGAGGGGATTGAGGTTTTCGGTGATGCGATGAACCAGTACATATTGTGGCATCGCCGAGATATCGTTATGAATATTAATGCATCGCCTGAAACCTCACGGCCAAGCCAAGATGTGCCCATGCTACAGTCAAATGTTGACACGGAGCAGCCGATGCAGTCACATGTGCAGGTAGCTACCAATTGTTATGAACGACGTATAAGAATATGAAGTAAAGAATCAAGCCACAGAGGAGACACACGATTTAATGTGGAAAGCCCCTCCGATGTGAAGGGGAAAAACCACGGGCACCAGCCAGCAACAATCTCACTATCTCAAGAGTTTTGGGTTACACGCCTATGGTGGCTTACAAGAGAATCAAGTCTCCACGAAACCCTAGCAAGGGTGTATATATCGTACCGTACCGTGGGGGGCTCCGGCCCAAGCCTCCGGCGACGGGCCTCCGCTTCGCTCCGTCAGAAGCCCGGCCTATATCCTGGAGTGAATTTGGAACAACTCCAACAAACTCCACCTTGAGACAAATTCATCTTGTATCATAAATCAACCCTTCATCCTAAACATAACAAAGATAGAAAACCACTGGTGCCAACAATAGTCTCTTGGACTATCCAATTAAACCAACTAAGCTTGAGCACAGCTCAAACTTAGCAACAGGAACAGGTTTTGTCATCATATCAGCAGGATTATCATGAGTACTAATCTTGCATACCTTCAGCTTACCTTCTTCAATCACATCACGCACAAAATGATACTTGATATCTATGTGTTTAGTTCTCTCATGGAACATCTGATCTTTAGTGAGGTAAATTGCACTTTGACTGTCACAGTGTAAACTTATGCAAGATTCAACTCCCCAAAGCTTAGCGTACAAACCTTTCAGCCAAATTAATTCTTTGCACGCTTCACAAATAGCCATATATTCTGCTTCAGTAGTAGACAAAGCAACAATTGACTGTAAAGTAGCCCTCCAACTCACAGCACAACTGCCAACAGTAAACACATAACCTGTAAGTGATCTTCGCCTGTCCAGATCAGCAGCATAATCAGAATCCACATAGCCAATAAGACCCTTATTCAGTTCTTCCAAACTTTAAACAGGAATCTGCTGTGCCTCTGAGGTACCTGAAAATCCACTGAACTGCCCTCCAATGTTCTTTGCTAGGATTAGACATATATCTACTAACAAGACTCATAGCATATGACAAATCTGGGCGAGAGCAAACCATGGCATACATCAAAGACCCAACAGCACTAGAATAAGGAACCCTTGACATGTATTCAATCTCTGCATCTGTACTAGGACACTGAGCAGCTGACAACTTAAAGTGAGGTGCAATAGGGGTACTAACAACCTTAGTATTTTGCATGTTGAAACGCTGAAGAACTTTCTTGATATAATTTTGTTGACTAAGAAATAGCAACCCAGATTTTCTGTCTCTACTAATTTCCATACCAAGAATTTTCTTAGCACTACCAAGATCTTTCATATCAAAACCACTACTCAATAGCTTCTTTAACTTAGTGATTTCAATCTTACTCTTGGCAGCAATCAGCATATCATCAACATATAACAGCAAATATATAGGTGATCCATTAACATGCTTGATGTAAACACAGCTATCATACTTAGATCTTTTAAAACTGTGTGCTAACATAAATGAATCAAACCTCTTGTTCCACTGACGAGGGGACTGTTTCAAACCATACAAGGATCTCTTCAACTTGCACACATATTTTTCCTTGCCAGGCACTATGAACCCTTCTGGTTGGTCCATGTATATGTCCTCCTCAAGCTCTCCATGCAAAAATGCAGTCTTCACATCTAACTGCTCAAGCTCAAGATCATGTGAAGCAACAATACTAAGGAAAGTACGAATTGAACTGTGTTTTACCACTGGAGAGAACACATCATTGTAGTCAACACCCGGAATTTGACTGTAGCCTTTAGCAACTAACCTTGCCTTATACTTTGGAGGCTCGCTTGGAGATAAACACTCCTTTCTCTTGAAGATCCATTTACAGCTGATGGTCTTCTTATTCTTAGGCAAAGGTACAATCTCCCATGTACTGTTCTTCTCAAGAGACTGCATCTCCTCATGCATAGCAGAAATCCAATTCTCAGTATCACCACAACGAATAGCTTCTTTATAGGTTGCTGGCTCATGAACATTCTCCACCTGTTTAGCACAACTCAAAGCATAGTAAGATAAATTACACTCTTCAATAAGACGCTTAGGAGGTGCAATTGTCCTTTTTGACTTGCGTTGAGCAATAGGTAAATCCTCCTCTAACTGCAAAATAGGAGGAGTTTGCTGAACATCATCATGAGCATCATCCTCAGCAACATCATTATCATGGTCACCATGCTCATCAACAGGCTCCACCTGCACACCTGTATCATCATCAACATGCTCCACCTACATGCGCATACGCTGCAGCTTTTTTCTAGAACATGATCTGAGGGCAAACTGTCAGTAAACATCACAGATTCATTGAAAACAACTACTTCTGCTCATAAAAGCCTTTCCTAGTTTCAGGATTCCACAATTTATAGCCTTTGACTCCCGAACTATAACCAAGGAAAAGACACTTAACAGCTCTAGGCTTTAATTTTCCATTATCAACATGAGCATAAGCAATGCATCCAAAAACTTTCAACTGTGAATAATCAGCAGGCGTACCTAGACCATACCTCAATGTGAGTTCTTTTATTTAGTGGAATAGAAGGCGACCTGTTTATCAAGTAACAAGCAGTATTAGCAGCTTCAGCCCAAAAATGCTTGCTCATCCTGGCATTAGACAGCATGCAACGGGCCTTGGACATGATGGTTCTGTTCATGCGTTCAGGCCACACCATTCTGTTGTGGAGTATGGGGTATGGTGTGATGCCTAACAATGCCTTCCGATCTGCAATAATCATTAAATTCACGCGAACAAAATTCTCCACCATTATCAGTACGAAGCAATTTTACCTTTCTTTCAGTTTGTCCTTTCTATCATTACTTTCCAGTCCTTAAAAGTAGCAAAAGTATCATCTTTCTGTTTCAGAAAATAAGGCCAAACCCTTCTAGAGTAATCATCAATAATTGTAAGCATGTAACGAGCACCACCAAGTGAGGACTTACGGAAAGGACCCCATAAATCAGCATGAACATAATCAAGAGTACCTTTAGTGGTGTGAACAGAAGTAGTTGAAATGTACCCTTTTATGCTTCCCGAAAATACAATGCTCACAAAACTTTATTTTACTCGAAGTGCAGCCATCCAGCAGGTTTCTCTTCATCAATTCTGCCATACCATGGTGACTCATATGTCCCAAACGCATATGCCAAAGGTTAGTTTTACTAGGTTCATCATTAGTAACAGCAGCAACAGCGGAATCAGAACCAGGTAAAGTACACCCTCTAAGGACATATAACTTTGCAGAATTAAGATCACCTTTCAAGCAAACAAGAGAACCTTTTGATACCTTCAGAACGCCATCTGAACCGGAATATTTGTAACCTTCTGCATCAAGCGTGCTCAATGAGATAAGATTTCTGGACATCCCTAGTATATACCTGACGTTTTTCAGCGTGCGTGTCATGCCATCATCAGTCTTGATCTGAACTGATCCAATCCCCACAATGTCACACGGGTTATCATCTCCCATCCGCACAACATCCCCTTTCTGCACAGGCTTATACGAGCTAAACCAATTTCTGTTAGTGCAAATATGAAATGAACATGCGGAATCGAGAATCCATTCATCATGACCAGCAACACAACCAACAAATACTACCAGACAATCTCCAGAATCATCATCAGATGCAGCAGCAGCAACAGAGACCTTACCAGCCGACTTGTTTTTCCTCTTCTCCTTATTCTGTACTTTTCTGCAATCCTCAACATTATGATTTGTCAGATTGCAATAAACACAGAACTTTTTATTACCATGCGGCTTGGACTTTGAACGGCCTCTCCTTTCGTAGTTCTTTCTACCATCATTGCCATCATTGGATGATCTGTTTTCAGTTCTGCCTCTCACATGCAAAGCATCGCCCTTGGAGGACGACGTCCCGTCATTCTGCACCATGCCTCTCATCTTCTCCCTAGACTGGAGAGCCTCATAAACTTCCTTTAGGGTTAGTTCATCACGGCTCAAAAGTATGGTGTCACGAAAATTTGCATACGAATTTGGCAAAGAACATAGCAGCAAAAGACCTAAGTCCTCAGTCATCATACTTCACCTCCATCGACACTAGGTTCGGCGACGATCTTCTTGAATTCAGCGATGTGGCTCATCACTGAATCCTCCTCCTTCATCTTCAGGGTGAACAGCTTCATCTTCATCTGCATCTTACTGGTTAGATCCTTGGACATACAGATCAATTCCAGTTTCAGCCATAGTTCTGTAGCAGTTTTCTCTTTCAGACACTCCTGCAAAATATCATTATGAAGATGCAACTGAATTAGGGCGAGCGCCTTCTGATCCTTGCGGATCTCTTCTGGAGTCCACTCGGCCTTCCTCTTTCCGAAACTATCCAGCGCCTCATCATAGTCATGAGTCTGCGCCAGAATCCCCCGCATCTTGACTTGCCATAGCGAGAACCGCGTGTCGTAGTTCAGCAGCGGAAGATCGAACTTCATCGACGTCGTCATGAACCCTAACAGCAACCAAAGCTCCGGTACCACTTGTTATGAACGACGTATAAGAATATGTAGTAAAGAATCAAGCCACAGAGGAGACACACGATTTAACGTGGAAAACCCCTCCGATGTGAAGGGGAAAAACCATGAGCACCAGCCAGCAACAATCTCACTATCTCAAGAGTTTTGGGTTACACGCCTATGGCGGCTTACAAGAGAATCAAGTCTCCACGAAACCCTAGCAAGGGTGTATATATCGTACCGCTCGCTCCGTTAGAAGCCGGCGACGTTACAAGAGAATCAATGTCTCCACGAAACCGGCGACGGGCCTCCGCTTCGCTCCGTCAGAAGCCCGGCCTATATCCTGGAGTGAATTTGGAACAACTCCAACACCAATGAGGGCGAGCAGCCGACTCAGTCACATGTGCAGGGAGCTACCAATGAGGTCGAGCAGCCAATGCCGCTATCACCTGTACTAAAAGGTCTCACTGAGGAGGAATGGACATCACTACTCCAAGGCGATGAACGGGTAGATGATGTACCAGTTATTGATCCAACATCGCCGAGACTGCCATCTAGGCCGCCATCTCCATCTCCCCAGAGGCCAGCGGTACCTCGTATGGTCAGCACATATGATCATAAGGCTCCATCAACAGAAGTCGACAAGTTCTTAGACGTATTGAAGAACAAGGCTTCATCTTCCGGTGAGAAATATGTAGCTTGCGGCACCTCTCGGCAAAAAGAAATGGATGAAAACCTCAATTTCTTTGCGTCAGATGAAGTCCCAGATAAATATGAGCATGGCAAACCATTCTTGTATCGGTGCGATCTGGTGGACGGCCCATGGGAACTGAATAAGCTGCATGGATGGATCATGGCCACAATGAAGCAAGGCATTCGAGCAATCACCGCGCGTGTCCCAAAAAAGGTTTTCATTGGCGTTCTCGATTACTAGATTGTGATCGATTTCGAGGATTTGCACAGACTTTACCGTCATCAACACCTCGATGTCCAGCTCATTACCGTATGGTGCTTGTAATACGTACCGCATACACGAGTTTTACATACATACGTATATATTTTATATGTCAAGTACCAGAGTGACTACCTATTCTGCAGGATGCAATGGAAAGAGGAAGAATTGATGAACGGCAGGTTCTCGGTAGCGTACCTTGACCCAGCACGAATTAGCGAGCCAGAGCACAAGTTCAAATTGAATGAAACGGTCAAAGCACAAATGGAAGCAGCACAGACACAAGCGGAGAAAAATGCTATAAAGGTAAAAGCCCACAGAGATGAAATGCACAAAGTGTCCGTGTACATTGCAAGAGTAATGAGGAAAAAGGCTCACAAGAATCATATCATGGCGACTTACAATTTTCGGTAAGCTACCTAGTTTAAATTACTATTTATATACTTGGTGCTATTTAATGCCATCTATAATATAAGTTATTCTAATATAATGCAGAGACCACTGGATTTGCTTCATTATTTACCCCAAGCATGGAGAAGCAGTGGTCCTCGACTCAGCCAAATTTAGGGCCTGTTTGGCAGAGATTCACCACTATAAAATGTGAATCTGAATCTGGGATTCACCGTGGATCAGCTCCACCGTGAATCTGAGATCCACCGTGTATGTACCAGGGAACTGTTTGGTAAAATAACAGATCCAAATTCACGAAAATGAGGTTTTGGTGGGAATAGCCTGTTTTGCCCTTAGGTTGTAATATGAGACATGTGGCTCACATCTTATGACTATATTCATTCAAAAAAGGTATATTTTTAAAACACAAATGCAATATGACACACCAAATATATAATTAATTAACTCATGTCAACAATATTTCGATTGTCCATACATAAAAATAACTAAAGATTAACTAAATATTATGATTGTTCATGACAACTTCTCAACATTAGATAGTCTTCCATTACATGCTAGTTGTTCCAAGCTAGAGCAAGAGCCGTGGCCATGCCGTCACGAAATACATCCATAGTGGCGGCATTGGCTTCCGAGGTAGAACCATCCGATGTAACTGCATATCGGTTATACCTTTCTGGTATTGTTGGGACAAAATGAGGATCATGATCGAAACGAGCAAAGTCCGGATCTTCACTACCATGTTCACGAATAAAATTCTGAAGGACCATACAAGCAACAACAACCATTTTTTGCTTCCACATCGGGTAGTTTGGCATCTTGTATAGAATTTGCCACTTCATTTTCAAAACTCCAAAAGACCTCTCAATAACATTTCGAATAGAAGAGTGAATTCGATTGAATTTTTCCTTAGGTGTTTTGGGTTCCATACCTCGATGCCACTCCGACATATGATATCTTTCACCTTTGTAAGGAGCTAGATATCCGGGCCGATTAGGATATCCGGCATCAACAACATAGTATTTGCCTAAACATGATCAAAACAATATAAGTTAATATTTTGTATCATAAAAAAAGAGACTAAACGATTAATCATTTTTATTACCTTGTGGAGGATGTGGGAAGAATTTTTCATCCACCAAGATTGCATTGCATAGCACACTAGTGTCATGCATAGATCCCGGTTGACCGGTGGATACATATGTGAATCGCATGTCAAAATCACAAACTGCTAAGACATTTTGAGTGGCTATCCCTATTTTCCCAATATACCTCACTTGTTCATCGGGTGCAAGAGAAACTCGAATATGTGTTCCATCTAGAGCACCAATACAATCCTTAAAATGTGGGAACGCTCGTCTATCATCTCTTATCCTCCTATGAACTGTAGGAAAATTGGGGTCCTTAGGTCTAATGAAATCCTTTGCCATGGCCATAAGAGAGTTAAGGACCTCATCAAATTTCCTAGACCATGTCTCACCTGAATGCTTGAACCGATTTTGAACTTTTCGACTAGACTCATTTCCGGCACATGTAAATAAAAACATGGCAAGCATCTCATAGGTACTCATATGATAGGATGGTTTCAGCCCATACCTCTCCACTAATAAACCATGGATGTCCTCGAATATTTCATTGCTCATACGAAGTTGTGTATGGCATTCCCCCGGAGTGTTCAGTGTCTCTAGCAACCAACCCATACCACTAGTGGTTGAAGTCCTTGGTGGGTTTTTATCTAGGTACATGTCACAATATATTTGGGCAAGCATAGCACCACTTAAGACAATTTTGAAAAAATCATCACTCTCATCACTGGAATCATCACTAGACATCTGCAAGAAATGATAACATGTCCACATGAGCATAAAAAAATTGACAGCATCTCTAAAATAGCACAGGAAAGCGACAACATGTCCAAATGAGCATAAAAAAATGACAGCGTCTCTAAAATAGCACAGGAAAGCGACAACATGTCCAAATGAGCATAAAAAAATGACACTAGCGACGACATGTCCAAACAACTAGGCCTTCAATTTCTTCCATACATCACATTGTACTTCCTCCTAAGCCAATCGAGCCTTTCATCGATGGGGAGGGTCATGAACATTTCTCTTTGCTCTTTCTTCACAAACAACTCAGTTGCCACAAAATGCTCATCAGTCTTATATGCAGCCCCACATGCCACAACATGTTCCATAACTTGCTCAATGGTGATCCCACCTTGCCTTTTAGACACAAAAGAAGATGCAGACTCAGAAATCTTTAAGATGTGCTCTTGGATAACAAGGGCTGTGCTACTCTTAGGTTTCTTGGGGGGCTTCTCCAAAATAACCTTAGCCTTTTTCTTACCATTGTCTGTGATAGGAGTGACCTCCTGAACATCATCTCCATTTTCAAAAGAGTTGTTGTCACCATCAAATGTGTGCTCGATAGTGTGGTGCTCAGTGGGGTACTCAGCCTCTACACCATCAGTTGGAGTGTCATCATCAAGGGGTATGATGGGGTTGGAATTCATAGGATCCCAATGATCTTGCTCCTCATTAACAATGTTTCCAAGCATCACCTTCAAGTCATCTTCATTTTGGATAGGCTTCTTCTTGAACTTGCCAACACCACTAATTTACTAAAACATATGAGAACGTCCAAAAGAAGAAAAATTTCTAAGTTGCAAAAATAAAAATGTACATAGCATAACAAATAAAACTGACCTTTGTTATCTTCTTCCACCACTCAGGATTCATGTTGATAGTTCCTATATTCCAATTGAACCCAACCCCCATTTGCTTCCTCATTAATTTCCTCCAAGCACCATAATCCCTTCTCAACTTGTCCCATTTGTTCTTTAGTTGCATTTTACTCAACATTATTCCGGTGGACTGAAAAAACCTATCAGATACCTCGATAAAGCCTACATTGTTCAAATGTGTGTTCGGCCGATTTCCTTTTCTAACTTGCTCGGCAAAAAACTTACAAACAATTGTATTTGATCACCCAAAATCAAGATTTCCCCAGCACTGTACAATTGTTGCACAAAATTGAAAGACAAATTTATACCTCATCTTCTTTTGCCCTCTTGTTGGTCAATAGAGCGTGCGTCCTCGGTTGCTACTGCGACGAACTACCGCCTACTTGACCAGTGGCCACACCCCCAGCGCCCATGGCTGCCTACTGGCCAGCCGGTAAGGGCTGCTGGCCGGTCAGTAGGGGCTGCTGGCCGGCCAGGAAGGCTTGTTGGGCAGCCAAGGCATGCTGGTGGGCGCCGTCCATGGTGGGCTGGAGGCCGCCCGCGCCTACCTGAGCGCCGGCCATGGCGGGGTCGACGCCGGCCATGGCTCCCTGCCAGCTGACTGGGGAGGGTTGAAGGCCGGCCGAACGGGGCATGTCCGCGACGCCGGGAGGAGGAGCTCCAGTGGCCGTGCCCTGTAGCTGACAAGAAAGCCCAACCCTAGGTGCGTTCTTTCCCATGGATGTGGACAAAGAAGGAGGTGCAGGAGGTCGAGCAGGACCGGATCTACCGGATCCGGCCATGGAGGGCTCGCCGGAGTGGAGGGATGGAGGGAGGGGATGGGCGGCGCGGCCTCCCTGGCCACGACGGAAGAGGAGGTCAGCGCGAGGCGTGAGTCGAAGGGGTGTCGTAACCCGTGAGGTGGGGAAGAAAGGAAAGAATCGAACCGATAAGGGTAAGGGGTGTGTAACTAGTGGCAAAGGTGGGTAATTTTTATCCAACTTCACGAGGAGGTACGAAACACCCATTCGTGGAGCACCCCCTGAGGAGCTCCACCAATTTGGTGAATCTGGTCTCTAGATCCACCGTTTTGGTGGATTTGAATTTGGTGGATCTAGGGTGTTTGGGAAATTTTTGGTGCAGTGGAGCTGAAAATAGTGAATCTGGAGCTGGTGAATCCCTGCCAAACAGGCCCTAAATCCTTCCAAGTGGATGAATTAGCATGGAAAACCATACTACCAATTGGATCGAAGAGCAATCAGCTTGGCAAGTGGTCACCAAATTGGGAGGGTCGTTCTTACAAAGTGATCGAAGTCATATTCGGTAATTCGTATATGCTAGAGACACTGCAAGGTGAATGTCTCACAAGAGCAATCAACAGGAGGTATTTGAAAAAGTACTTTCCAAGTGTTTGGAAAGAAGCCTAAGTGCTCTCCAAGCAATGGCCCATACATGTATCACCCTTAGAATAAAAATGGCCGATGTATACATTACCCTTAGTCGCTGAGCAGCCGATGATATGGGTATCGTCGTTGTTTGGTTTTGTTTGATTAAGTGTTTTCAGGTTCATGCATCATTCACCTGAAAACAGGGGGCATATGTTGACAACCAAAATTGTCCATTTTGTAAGGTTGTCAAAATGTGAAACGGACTATGTCATTGCGTTCCTCTCGTCAAAATGGTCAAAAAACATATATGGAACGTCCAATTGGAGCCTGGATGAAGGAGTTATGCCCCTGGGAAGATTGCTTCCTTGCCGGCAGTTCCGACCCAAGTCGGAACTTCCGACTGATCCAGCTCAGGTGCCTGAGGTTATCCCCACGTCAGGAGTTCCGACTCCCAGAAGTTCTGACGGAGGTCAGAACTTCCCGCGGACCTAATTAAAAACCCTGTTCGGATCTGGCCTTTTGGATTCCGATCTAAACTATTCCAAACTCGTGGAAAACTTAAAAAATAAATCTTGGAGAGGTTTTCTACTAGGATAAGACCACCCCCTCTATATATATGAGAGGATCATGGCTGGTTGAGTTCCCATCTATCCAATCGTCAAACAAATCAATCTACTACCTCTACTCCAACCCTTTTACCCTCTTCTCCAACCCCCATGCTGTTCATCCCTTGATCCGATGACCCGGGATGATGCCCTAGGCTTGCCGGCTGACCTAGGGCAACCCGGTGACGTCCTTGCCCTGATGGGGTCCCTCCCGAACGAGAGCTTCGACGGTTTCTTTGCTAGTTTGACTAAAATCTAGCTGGTTCTTCGTCACGTAAGCACGTTGTTTATCCTTTGGTGGTTTGCTGGTAAACCTCTCCGTTCTTCACTGGGAAAGTGTGAGATCTTGTTGCGTTTTTCACTCTGTAGTGGCCCGGGCGTCCAAGCCCCTGTTGGTGTTTGATTCGGATCACTTCCGACGTCAACAACATCAAATATGTATACTATGAAAATATAATTAATGAAGAATCTAACGATACTTATTTGATATCATAAATCCCTATAGTTCTCTCTTTAATTTTGGTCAAACTTGAGGTACTTTGACTATCCAAGAAAGTTATAATGACTTATAATTTGGAACGGATGGAGTACTAGTGAATGGCCGAGGTCTGGGGACTAACAATGTATATTAAAAATGTTAATATCAGAACAATAGCGGGAACAATTACCATGGAGAGCTCCACTTCAATCCCTTCTATAAAGGTCCGACTGCTTGCTTTCTTTGTTCATGCGTACTCTCATGACTCCCCCTTTGGCAAAAGAGCACTATCCTATGCACTGGAGGTCAGAGGTGGTGGTGCAGCTGATGTGTCAGTGTCAACCCAGGAAGTCATAATGAACTGGGAGCCATCTCTCCTCATTCTCAATTGAACTGAGCTGAACAACAGCATCATCAAATGAGAGTGTCTAGCTTCTCCTTCTCAGTTGCCTCAGTGGTGACGGTGGTCGACTCAGTCATGATGCTCGAAGTGACAACCGTGCTAGTATCCAAGCCCTGACTTACCGGGCTCTCAAGTATATCACTCAATGACCCACTCTGGAGAGGCAAAGAGTGAACTAAGCAAATCTAACTGCAAGCTGCCCCCCTAGCAGTGGAGAGATGCCTCCAAAAGAATTGGCAGGTTGTGAAGCACGAGGATTCTGGAGCCCTGAACTTGCTATCATCTCCTGAGAGAAGGTTGGTACTGACGAGGAGGGGACAAGTGTTTTCTTCTATGGATTGTATGAAGCACGAGGATTCTATTTCTAGAGCCCTGCACTAGCTACCATATGTATGTGCCAAAAAATTTAGGAGATAAAGGATTTGCTTCTATGGATTGTATGAACGTAAGTGTAAACGTGCATCTGTTTGTGATATTGAATATGCAAATGTTGGTTAAATTAGGTCAATTTGTATACTTTTTTATATAAAAAAAATCAGTAGTTGGGTTTTCTTGTGCCGGCAATATTATTTTCTCTACCGAGCTATGGCAAAATCAGTAGGCGGCAAATGTTGGTTATCTTTGACGGTATTTGCCAAACAACACTCCACAATGACAAGGGCTGCCATGACTATCGTCGGCGGCGTGACGTCGGGTTCCTCATTGGTCCTTTGTGTCTACTCGGAGATGGATGGATGTGGACGTAAGGATGCATAAGGTGTAAAGGCTGTTTCTGTAAAAAAAAAGGGGTGTAAATGCTGTGGGACGGAGTAGCGGGAGCCTGACGTGGCGTGGTTGGTGGCTGCTTACGGTGGCGTGTTGTTCTGCGGACGAAGCCAGCTGTTACGGTGCCGTTCGACGAGTTCCAAGTTCAAACCCCCCTCGATATGATCGATGTGTCATGTGTACGTAGCAATTGAAATTTCGGGCACTTACGGTCATACAGTTTGAAGCTCAGTGGCCCAAAAGCCAGGGACAGCTGTCCAACAAAGTGGTTGGTTAGCATATAGTAATACTATTAAGTAGGATTATTTATAGAGGACCAGTGAAAATGCACCTACGGCACGCACGAGTCTATAGAAAAAGTACTTGTTCTTAAAAAAACGTCTATAAAAAGTACTTGTTCTAAAAAAAGTGCCTATAAAAATTACTTCGTCATACATCAATTTATATACACGTCAGTCATGCAAAGTTGAACCAAATTAGTTAAATACAATGAACACGGTACAATATTTGGTATAGGTATGTATATACTGATATGGCAATTACAGACATAGGTGGCTGCAAATTCTGTTTCAGTGGCCATGCTTTGTGGATATTACATTCTTGTTACCATATATGATAAAAAAAATATGATTGATATAAAAAGATTATATGTTAAAATTATATATAAAAATGAACAAGGTACAACAAAGAATATGTGGATTGATTTTCTGTTCCGGAAGAATTGAATACCGTTCATTTGATTCATGACATTTAATCTATATATATTTCCCTATCTACCTTTGACGGTATTTGCCAAGCAACACTCCACGTTGACAAGGGCAGCCTCACGCATAGCGCCACTTTTTACCTTCCACTTATCTGATGCAAGGGCCCTGGTGGATGGTTGCCGCCTGCAGATGCTCCTGTACTGCTAATTAATACAGTGTGCCTTAATCTTTCTTGTGACGACAGATTTTGAGTTGTAGCGACCTGCATCCGGCCCAAATCCAATCTTGTGAAGACGGCCTGTTAGCACAGAAAGAAGCAAACAAAACCACTAATGGAGCTCCCTCTGACATGACTATCTTCGGCAGCGTGACGTCAGGCCCCCCATTGGTGTCTAGTCTACTCGGAGATGGATGGATGGACGCATATGCGTTGTGGACGTAAGGATGCAGAAGGTGTATTGGATGGCGTCGTTACGTTGGTGGCAGCTTCGACGGTGGCGTGTTGTTCTGCGGACGGAGGCAGTTGTGGCGGTGCCGTTCCACCCAAATCGACTTATCCTCTGGATATGATGGATGTGTAGTACGTAGCCACTGAATTTTCGGGCACTTACGGTCATATACAGTCTGAAGCTCAGTGGCCCAAAAGCTCGCCCCCAGGATATACGGTGCACGTGCATGCCCACATGTAAAATCCGGATTGATCTTGACCAAAAGAAAAATTACAGATTAATCTTAGCCTGTCCACATGCAATCCGGATCGGACCAACAAAAAAAAAAGGGAGAAGATCATTGTGTACGCGATCACCACGTCCACATAGATAGCTATCATCTATCTATCTATCTACACCTAAAAAATCCCTACAGCTATCGTCTGCATCGCCCCACCCCACGGCAAAAAAAAACAGTAAAAAAAATCAACCTCCCCGTTTCCAAACCGAAAAAATCAAATACGGCAAGAAAAACCATTTCTGAAAAAAACATATACACGGCAAAAAAAATCCGTTTTAGAAACAAACTCTTCTGCATCCCCATTTCCAAAAAAAAATACGGCAAACAAGAGTTTGCGAAAAAAAGATACAACAGAAAAAAAACCGTTTCAGAAACAAACTATTCCACATCGAAAATCATATACAACAAAAAAAACTGTTTCCAAAACAAAATGTTCTACATCCAAAAACATATAAACGACTGATTATAGGCCGATGAAACCGATCATCGAGTTTGGCCCTCAAAAAACTTGGTCTCTTGACCGACTACGGCATCCAGTCCAATCAGCATCCGCGTCGCCTGTACTTAATAAATCTACGGGCGTTTTTCATGATGTTCTGGAGGAGGTAGTCGATGAACAGGCACGTTACTAGACGCCTCGTCGTCTGGCACACATTGGCCCGCATAAGGTCACATGCCTCCGTGGCGTTGGCCTGAGACGGCAAAGACGAGGAGTTGACCTGAGACACCTTCGAAGACAAGAAGGTGGTAGACGGAGACGTCGTTGACGACAGTGCAGAGGATGAAGAGGAGGTGCTGTGTATGTACTCGTAACTATCAGCGAAATTGATGTCGTAGAGCGATACGACGACGAGGGCAAGCAGGACGCGCGCGAGGACCAGTGTGGCAACGGTGACGGAGATCATTCGTGACAACGGAGTGCCATTGTGGAGCTTCATGGCCGCGAGGTACGTGAACGCAAACGACGAGAAAAAAACAAATCCTTGTGAACAGACACTCCAACATGAAAAAGATGACAAGGATGTAGAGAGTAGATGAAAAGATAGCATGGTTCCATATATATATATAAAAAGAAAATTTAGAAATAGTTTAGGGTCGCCAATATAAATTTGTGTATTATTTTTTTATTATTTTCTAAAAATAATCAAATTTGTCATCTTAGAGGAAGCAAGTGCCCTCCTGAGGCCAGATGAGCAAGCCATTGTTGACTTGTTTGCCATTTTCAAGAAGCTCGTGGAAAAAAAAAACATCTTGACTCGGCCACTCTCCAAGTCAATCGGCTTTATATCTCGGGGAGTCATACGGCGGAAAACTAGCCAAGTGACACTCGGACTTTCTTTGAAAAAGGCTATCCTCGCAGGCACGCTCAAGCTCGCGCTTGGAGGGATTGTCCTTGTAGGAGATTCTTGGATGTCGCTGATCAAATATGGTTAGACTTTATATCACTAAAATGTATTTGGGGGGTGGGGGGCATATGCTCCCACAGCTATACATGTAGCTTCGCCCTTGAATGGGGGTTCTTCAAAACCAGACCAAGTGAGTGTGCTTGCTAACTTAGCTAAATAGTATGTACATATTTCATCAACCCTACGCCGAGGAAGCGAATTCCCTACTGAGGTCAGATGAGGAAGCGGTGGCTGACTTGTTTGCTTAACTTAAGAAGCTCATGGAAAAAGAGATCCTGACTCAGCGACTCTCCAAGAATGGGTGAAGTGATAGAGGAACAGACACTAGCAAGTCAGTTTGCCATAGCACGCCAAAACATTTACGTATGAGGTCACACACATATGTAGTTGTGGGTGCATATGCCCCCCCCCCCCCCCCCCCCAATCTAGATTTAATGATAAAGACTAAAATTTTACCATATAAGCACCCTCAAGGAAGTTGCATATGTACCTTCATTATACCCGCTAATATGTGTCTGAGAAGTTATTTTGTCATCAGTACCCTTCGTTATAGCTCTAATATTCACAATAAGTCGTTTCATACATAACTATATATTTAACCTTGGTTCACCCCTTCTCTCTACACTCTAGGTTTGAAACTGACCTCATGAGTTTGGTGTGAGAAGTTCTTGAGCCTCCGCAGGAGACGTTGCATTTCTATGACACTATGAAATACTATTCTAAGGCAATCATAGCCTATGTTAGGTTGTACAAAATCCTAGAGTTCTACTGGATCCTTGGAGCTAGGCACATGGTAATAATGCGTCAATCATATATACTTGGTGGTAAAAATGAAGCAAACCGAAACAATCTACTTATGCATGTCTTTATTTTCCCCTTATCTACAGGTGCTGGTTGATCAGCCTTATGTCGCGTTCCGCATGATAGCTAACTCCACGCAATCTCCTGGCGCAACATGTTGGACTATGAGAGTGAGCTACGTACTGTGATTCTAAAGCTTGGTAGTACTAATTCTAATTAGTCATGGACTTGATTATTATCTGGCAGTCATGTTGTTAGTGCCCATCAATTAAACTGCAAGTCTATTTGAAATTTAATAACGACAGCTAATACTTTCTAATCCGGTATTAATATTCACTACTAAGTAGTTGATGCATGCTGGCAACCATGGAGCTAGCGAGTTAGCCCTGTTCATGGTCCGAGCTGGATGGGTTTGGCACATTTCCAACCCAAATCAAGAGTGGGTTTGGGGGGGCATGATCCCCCCTCTCACTCACCCACCGCTAGACTCTCCATTGACCAAAGCATCGAGTTGCTATCTACTACACTTATTTGTCATGGATTTTCAGTGCCTTTTTCTGTTTTTAATTAGCTACAATAATGGACAAATAGCAACAGGAGCTATCCCTCTATGTTAAAATAAAGTCTTGGACTCTTTGTATATATATCGATCATTTGTTGTCACAAACACAAAATTGGGTAATGTGTATATGTCTCTTGCTCACTACCAGAACCTTCTCATGCCCCGAGAGTGTTCCCTTCCAGTGTGGTGACATCGACCCACCTCCGCATCCTCTGGTCCTCCCTTCGGTTCATTGCCTCATTGACCCTTGGACAGTTGGGTCTAGCTATTGCATGAATTTGTGCTTATACATGTCATTTTCCTATTGGTTGAGTTCTTTGTTCTCTTATACACAGGTCCACCCTATACCTTTGCTGCCAAATTGTTTGCTAGGTCGTGCTGCACAGACATGCTAAGCTCCTGCTCGCTACCAAACAGCCACGGCCATAATGTCCCCAACGACGACTCCGCGCGCGCCCCTGCAGCACACTGGGACATGCGCCATACGCGCTAGCTCTCCCTTTCCTAGTCCTACTTTGTGCACCACTCAACCGTGTGGAGAACCAGGACGCTGTCGTGGCCACCGCCTCGCCTGGTGTTGGTTGCCAGGGTCCGCTAGGCGCTCGCCTACAGTACTGCCCGAGAAGCCCTTGCACCAGCGCACGTTGTCACGTCGTGGTCCTGGGCATCAAATCCCACGTCTAGCAAAATCTGCAACACCCACCTAGGTCCTTGCATGTTGTCTTAGGCTTTCTAAATTTAGCCTGCACGCATGTTGCCTGGTGTCCTTGTAATATTTTGTTCCCCTACGTGCACTACTGGATTCAGGAGCTTTGCCGAGTGCCTAATGCACTCGGCAAAGGCTACTTTGCCCTCGGCAAAGCCTTTGCTGAGGGCAACACTCGGCAAAGAGCCTCTGATAAAAAATCCGTCGGCAAAAAATTCTTTGCCGAGCGCCTTTTATCGGGCACTCGGCAAAGTCTTTGCCGAGTGCAATCTCGGCACTCGGCAAAGAAAAGTGACCGTCACGGCACCGGTTGCGTTAGCACATGCTTTGCCGAGTGTCATGTCAGAGGCGCTCGGCAAAGATTTTTTTAATTTTTTTTCAAAATTTCTTTGCCGAGTGCCCTACCGGGGAGGCACTCGGCAAAGATTTTTTTTTAATAATTTCTTTGCCGAGTGCCCTGCCAGGTCGACGCTCGGCAAATATTTTTTATTTTTTTTCGTAATTTCTTTGCCGAGTGCCAGGGTCAGGGCACTCGGCAAAGAGGCTATTTTTTTATTCTATATTCACAAACACAGCATATAAGAGATATATATAACATCTGTGACATCACAAACACAATATAGCACATATATATCACATCCATCTCATCACAAAGGCAATACCACATATATATCACATGTCGATCACACAATATCTCACATACACGACATCACAAGCATAATAGGTCCAATATCCATCGAAACAAGTCGATAGTTGATCACAGTGCATCACATGTCCATCAAGCGGTGAAAAAGAGATACAAACTACCGGTGGGGAGGAAACTGAGTGCTTGGTGAAGAAAAAGTGCCGTCGCTTGCTTGCGCCTGAGATGGATTATTCGAACCCACCGACGAAGGCTGCATAAAGGACAAGAGATTGCATCTGTTAGAGTGCTCATCTAATGAAAGCACTAGTTGAAGCAATTTGGTTTCATACTCACAGGACTAGCTATAACTGGCGGCGACGGTGGAGCGAACTGCGGCACAGCTACAGCGTGCATTTGCCCAAAGTTCTTCAGGAACGTCGTAATCTCCGCCAGCTGCTTGGCCTGCCTTTCCCGCTCGGCCCGCTCGTCCTGTCTTTCCCGCTCGGCCTGCTCGGTCCTCGCCGCCAGGTCCCGCAGCTCCTAAGCCATCCTCCCGTTATCGGCCTGCAACATTTCAATCGAATGTTTCAGTAATGCAAAGGTAACTAAGTTATTTAAATATCAATGTACGAAGAGTTAAACGGGACTAACATGGAGTGCGTCGACCCGCTGCTGTGAAGGGGACGGCCGTTGGCGTATGGCCGGGCCTCCGCTCGGGTTCTGTGCTCGGATCTGGGAGAGGGAGGGAATCTCGCTGGGCTCGAGGGTGCCATCGCCTATCCAGTACCGCCCATGCTTCTTGCCTTGTCCGAGCCTCATGACCATCGTCCCATCGATGTCGTCGGTGCTCGGATCCCAGTCTGGCCCATGGACCGACCTTGTCTCCGACGCGTACGAACTGATGCGGTTGTGGACGCTCGGGTTGCTGTAGGACTCCGGCGGGTCATCCGAGGTGAAGGTGACAGCGGATGTCGCCTTACCCTTGCGGGCCAGACCATATGCCATGAAATTGGAGATGGACTGCCCACCATGTGACGCCGACTGCGAGAAAGACAACAAGATGATTAGAAGAAACATGCAGAATGGAGCATAAGAATACTAAAAATTCACGTACCCATGCTTGCTTGTACGCGCCGAGGCTGCGGCTGCCTTGATGGTGTGTGGGGCCTGTCGCTGCCATATGCCGCTCCCGCCCCGCCTCGTGGTCCTGGATATAACCCTCCGTGAACCACCTGTCCACGATCATCTCCCAGCAGTCCCGATACAACTCGCACCACCATGGAATTGTCTACATGTCATAAAGAATTTGAGATGTAAGAAGACCAAATTAAAGCTACTTAATCTCAAAACGAATCAGTATTATTCTTCTTCATTTACCTCAAGGTACTGTTTCTGGGTCAGTGTCCTCTGTCTTGCCTGTGTCTTGGTGATCTTCTCACCAAGGTGCGTGGCGTAGTACTTGACGATGCAAGTGAGGCGCTCCTCGTAGTGCATGTCGGTGATTCGTTTCCTGGCACTTTTCACCATCACCTTCTCCGCCCTGTCCTCCTGTCCCTCTTCACATCTAAAAAAAGTCTGCAGACAGACACAATGTATCAATTCATTATGTCAAAAAAAGTCAAATGAATGCGATGTAGTGATCACATGTGGAGATGTGTGGCTTTTAGGCATCCGACGTCACAACTTCCTTCAAACTTTCTCAATTTTTTACCACGGCCTCCACATGCGATAACAAGACACCTCGACAAGTTTCATGATTTTCGGACTTCGTTTGGATTTTATATAATTTAAATACACTTTTCTCGCAAGTACATCGTCATGTTACGACAACAAGATGCTCGTAATTTCATGCGAGTTCCTGGATACGGCCTCAACATACGCCAAACATCATGAATACCATTTTTTGAATGACCAAATTCTATTAATTCATGTACATGCAGTTCAAATTTGAAATAGTCGGAAAAATTCAACGAAACAAAAATAATTAAGGAATTATAGTAAAAAAATTCAAAATTGTCCCAAATTTTGAAATGAAATTTTAATTACTGTAGCAAGGCCCTGAAAAAAAATTGAGCGAAAAAACCAAAAAAAAATTAATTTGCCGAGTGCCATGTCAAAGGGCACTCGACAAAGAATTTAAAAAAATAAAAAACCCTTTGCCGAGAGCCTAACGTCGGGGCACTCGGCAAAGGCTAACGGCAGGTGACCGCCGTCACGCCGGCCACCTTTGCCGACGGCCAAATTTTGCCGAGTGCCCGGCACTCGGCAAAGATTTTTTTGCCGACGGCCGCTCTCAGCAAAGACATATTTGCCGACGGCCTATCTTTGCCGAGTGCCCGACAGAAAGCGCTCGGCAAAGCTTTTTGCACTCGGCAAATCGGCCGTGTCCGGTAGTGGTGTCCATCATCTACCATGGGGGTGCGATGGATCTAGGGTCCACCCAATTTATTTTCACCTAAACAACGCCATCGTGGCACGTCCTCCTATTTGTTCGCTCGGACATGCATACGACCTGCGGTATTAGAGGCTCGGCGCCGTTGCATCTCTGTACTACGCGGCCTGGCCGTGTGCATAGCACTGGAACATGGGAACTCGCCCAGAGCACGCCGACCATGGCACAACGCGCTGCGCACCACCCAAGCCCGTGCGCACACACGATCGAGGAGCCCTGGCAGGTCACGGCTACACCACACGTGTGCGTCATCAGAGTTGAGACCGACGCTCCCTTTCTCTTTTGTCCTCTCTTTCTCTCACTGTCCCCTTTGTTAATGATACTCACCGGCAATCGTAAAAGAAGTGGAGGCAACGTTACTGATCGATACTCCAAAACTGAATCGCCGCGTCGATTGTAACTTCAGTTGATTCGTGAATTCATAATAATGCATTAGCATGGCATACATAATTAAGTTACTCTTTGTTAATGAATGAACTGAATGAATGTTACGGTAGCCGATGCATGTCTCTCCTCACTCTCGATCGCCGCCGTGTAGTGCATATATATAAATATACCTGGCCACCATATGTGTATAGGTATGCCGTTCTGGATTCTGGAGCCATAGGCCGTACACTAGCTCTTGCGTACATTCCAAATTTCCAATGGCTCGTCTCTCTAGTACCGTCCCACTCCTGCTCGTCGTCATTGCATTCGTCCTTGCAGTGACAGCCAGTCCGCCGTTCCAAGCCCATGCTTCCCGGCATCACCAGGTGGCGGACGTCGCGGATCCACCGTCGTCGTCATCGCCATCATCCGTGGAGACTGACAAAGTTTCGGCAGGCACTGATGTGCTCATAATCCAGACATACAAGAGAGACCATGTTGCTGAAGATGGCAACAGCAACCGTTTCTCGCTGCCGGCACGCGCTCCTTCCACGGCGCCAGCGTCGTCGCCTCCCGAGGGCGGCGGCCTGGCCGGTGAAGTGGGCGGATTTTTCGCGGACCTGCGGAGGAAGTTTTGGAGGCTCGACGAGCCGTACCACCATGTGATTCCGGGCATCGGAGACCACAACTAAATTCTTATGGAGAGACACAGGAGCGGATATAAACGTTCGTCAATTGATATATGACGCAAGCACCCAAGGAAGATGGCAAAAGCATTGCAGGGTAGTGAACGCGTACGTGTTTATGACACTCCATCTGCCACCTTTCTTGTGTCTTGCAAGATGATAAATAAATTAAGGGTCCCTTTTGCATGGTTTAATTAATGGAGCTTGAGCTCCTTGTTACAGTTTTAAGAGAAGCTGGATCTGGTGATGCCTAAAATAATAGTCTAGTTTCACAGGTTCCTTGCTCACCAGGCTAGAATGCTTGGTGATGTGCAGATGTAGTCGGAGCACTCAAAAGTCTCGCCAAAGAAGTTCTAAGTGGACGTTACGCGTAGTGAAAGCGTGAACAGTGAACTGACATAAGTCCTAGCGTGGCACAGCTCACATCAGGCCACAACGTCAGTGTCCACTTTCAGCTCCAAATAAGCAAAATTTCCTCTTTTCCTTTAACCTGGTGATGACACCTGACCATCAGCATAAATTTAGTAGGCACCGTCTTCAATTTTTTTGAGCCAAGTGTGAACTATTTTCTTAAAACAGACTTTTGAAGTGATGGCCGCACAACTTGATCTCAGAACTATTTAGAATCCAAATTAACCTTTGCGTACGTACGTTTATCCCAGAAAGTGAACCTTTCAAGTCATGGACCCCAAAAAACCTTCAATGTTTCTTCAGTTTCTTTTGTGCATCATAATTAATCATCTGAAGTGTAAGGGACAAACTACGAAATGACAGGCTTGCATCCGGTCGAGCATCAAATCCATCAGTCCAGACACAACAAAACGCTGTAAAGTGGTGAAGCGACGAACCTAGCCGCACCTTTTAGTACAAGCACTACTGATATACGACTTTTAGAGGTAGCACGATTTTTTTTCCAAGGGCGTTTGTAATTCCAATTGGCCCTACAAATACTTCGAGAGATAGACCACGCCCTAAAAGTTGAGTCCTATGGACAGTTACCGACTGCCTGGCCCCTAGATTGAACTCCATTTGGTGTTACCAACCGCTTCAAGCAATATCATTTCTATGGACGATTGGTGTTATGGACCGCCCACAAAAATTGAGGGCATCTCCATTGGAGTTTGGTAACACCAAACGTCTCTAAAAATAGTTGACACACAAAAATATTCGTAACTTTTATACATAATGTCAGATGAAGACAAGCTTTATAAAAAAATGGTAATGGTCGATGAGACCTCAAACTTTACAGTGGATGACTATTTGATTTGAGATCATTTAGGGCCAACAAAATACGTACAAGTTCTCAGATTCTTTTAAATTCAAAAATTTTGTTTTGTCAAACAAACTCAGATGACAACAGTTTGTGTACCAAAGTGGCAGTTCTGGATGAGATCTAAAACCACAACTACAATAACTTCATCACCGTCAGGTCTCAAACCCCCTTCACCATCGGTTTTCCTCCCTAGTGGTGAAATTGGGTGAGTGAAAGTGGTGTTCATTGCCATTCATTTGTAAACTGGAGGTGAAAGCGAATTAAAATTAAGAAAAACACACACTTGCCCATTGTCATTGTCGTACAACGCTATCCTTGCTAACGTGTTTTCATCACCATCGCCCGCTATGCTAGAAAGGGGGTGCGGTCCACCACCGCCTCACCAGCAGAGGGACGGGCACATTGCCCCCTCCCTTGACCATGCCAGATCCAGGCGCCGCCGCCAGAGAGAGGGGGGAGAGAGCTGCCACAACTACCCCCAACCTTGCTAGATCTGGCTATTGAGCCGAGAGACACTGGTAGAGAACCGAGCTTTACTATCGGTGGGGAACCCCCTCTAGTCCCGGTTCCCCACCCGGGAGCAAGCATCCGGGACTAAAGGGGGGGTCCTTTAGTCCCGGGTCAGGAACCGGGACTAAAGGAGGACCTTTAGTCCCGGTGGGTAACACCAACCGGGACTAAAGGTGTCTCCTGACATGCCACGATGGCCGGCACCTTTAGTCCCGGTTGGTAATACGAACCGGGACTAAAGGTTTTTTTCTTTTTTCTTTTCTTTTCATTTTTTTGTTTTCTTTTCAAAATAGGTTTTCGAAGTCGTATTGTACGCTGCTAATTATACATTTATACGCGCATATAGTATGTTTCGGTTCAAGCACAATGAACATATTAAATCACACAATTCAAGCATAGAAATATATATATATATATATGCATGCATGCATCATATATATATTTACATGCATATATTTCGTTACATGAATATATTTGGATAAAATTTCGTTAACAAACATTGATCTATGAAGATAGAAAAAATTCTTCTATTGAAACTGCATCTTGGAATAATGGCATATCATATAGTGATGAATATATGGCGGTTGATGGGCTGGATCATTTTCAGCTTTAGTGACAACGACAATGGTTGCCATCCTGAGGAGTTTGTAACAAAAGTTCATTAGCGGATGGTTCGTAGCGTTGTTTCCAAATAATATATAGCATGTTTATTATACAAGCCATGGATTTACATCGATCTAATTAATTTCTAAAGTAATTTCATTGGTGGTCCTTAATTATACTTGTCGTGAGTTCAGGTCCCAGTGATCTTAAAATGTATTTTTGTACCATAAAATGCAGTTTTTGACACTCTAATTAAACTTGCTAATTTATCCATATAATATCCAAATATTCAAAACTTGCCTTAAGATATGTTTTTATTTAAAATCATTTAGAGTTCCAAATATTCATTTTTAGTTCCTAGATTTTGTGATTCAAAATTTGGAATTTTCAATCGACCTCGAGCGTTGACATGGCTTACACCAAAGTTGTAGTTTTCGACGTGATCTATAACTCGGCAGTGGAGGGCTCGGACGAATGTACAAAGAGATCGACGAATATATCACCTCGATCAAGCTCGGCAGTGTGGAGGGCCTCAGGCGTGGTGGGGCAACGCGCGGTGGAGGGCCTCGGGCGCGGAGGAGGGCGCGGTGGAGGGCGACAGGCGCGCGCGGAGGAGGGGCACGGGCGCGCGCGGTGGAGGCCGCACGAGAAGAAGACGGTGGCGCCGGTGTCACGGAAGGCGAACGGACGCGGCGCGAGGAAGAAGAGGGCGGCGGTGTTCGACGAGGAAGAAGACGAGCGGATCGATCTGCGCCAGGCGCTGGAGGTTATATATCAGAGAGAATTACTCCCGGTGCCAGCCACCAACTGGGAGTAAAAACCCTTTACTCCCGGTGCATATTACCAACCGGGAGTAAAGGGTTTTTTTTGACGGGCCACGAAACTACAACCCACCTTTACTCCCGGGTGGGCTTCCCACCCGGGAGTAAAGGTGGCCTGCAATTTCGTTTCCCGCCTGTTTTAAGCAATAGTCTTGTTAAATACAATAGAAATGCAATAGTTTTTGTTAAATACATAGTAAATTAAATAAAAGGCATAAAATTATTTTGTTAAAAATATGAATTTTCTTTTTGTTTATTGCACATAGGAAAAATCAATAACCTAACTTTTTTTTATTTTTTGTTAGAATTATAAAACATAATGTAACTAATATTTATTATTTCGTTAATGCAAAAATGTAGTGTTTAATTAAAATTATTAAAACTATTGGTTTTGGACAGGAAATTTGTTTTCACATCATTTTAACATTAATATTTTAATTTTTCATCACTCAGTATCCTAATTTACCTTTTTGAGAGAGAAATCCCACCAAATCAAACATTGATTTAATTTGAAACATGACATAATAAACATCTGAATTCATAATTATTACATAATATCTCAAACACACACTATATTAAATCACTATATCATCAAGTGGGCACAGCAGTGAACTTCTTCTTTACGTATGTCCATTGGTTATGATCGCTTCGTAACCATGGAGTGTCCTCATCATTTACCAAGATGCTAGGGTCTTTGTTCACTTTGAAGGGCGGAATTCGGTCATCCTTTTCATATTCTTCTGACATGTCCGACTTGTCCTCAATTCCCACGATGACTCTTTTCCCTGAAAGAACTATGTGGCGCTTTGGCTCTTTGGTTGAGTCATTATCGTTTTTCCCTCTTTTTGGTTTGGTAGACATATCATTGATATAGAACACCTGATTCACATCCTTGGCAAGGACGAATGGTTCATCTTTGTACCCAATATTACTAAGGTCTATTGTTGTCATTCCATACTCGTTGTCTACTGTTACCCCGCCTCTGGTCACCTTGATCCATTGGCACTTGAACAATGGGATCTTCAAAGTAGGTGTATATTCTAGTTCCCATATTTCATCTATGCGTCCATAATATGTCTACTTATTCCCATTCAGGTCTGTGGCATCTATGCGGACACCACTGTTTTGGTTCGTACTCCTTTTATCTTGGGCTACTGTGTAGAATATGTTCCCATTTATCTCGTACCCTTTGTATGTGACGATATGCCATGATGGTTGCATAGCCAATAAATACAGTTGCTTATGGATGCTCTCATCACCTTGACATTTTTTTCGCAACCAACCGCCGAAAGTTTCCATGTGCTTATGCGTAATCCAAGCTTCAGTCTTCCCTAAAAACTCAGATCGTAAGAGATCCTTGTGTGTCTCAATATACGGATCTACCAAAGAGGAGTTCTGTAGAACTGTGTAGTGCGCTTTATTGAAATAATCATCATCCGTACCAATATATGTTTTCCTCCCTAGTGTCCCCTTTCCGCTTAGTCTCCCCTCATATCTCGATTCAGGAACACCAATCGAGTCAAGGTCGGGAATAAAGTCAACACAGAACTCAATGACCTCTTCTGTTCCATAGCCCTTGGCGATGCTTCCTTCTGGGCGAGCACGGTTGTGAACATATTTCTTCAGGACTCCCATGAATCTCTCTAAGGGGAACATGTTGTGTAGGAATACAGGACCGATAGTGAAAATCTCCTTGACTAGGTGAACTAGGAGGTGTGTCATAATATCAAAGAAGGAAGGAGGGAACACTAACTCAAAGCTGACGAGACATTGAACCACATCATTCTGTAGTTTAGCTAGATCAGTTGGATCAATTGCCTTCTGAGAAATTGCATTGAGAAATGCACATAGCTTCACAGTGGCTAGACGTACATTTGGAGGTAGAATTCCTCTTAATGCAACTGGAAGTAATTGCGTCATGAGAACATGACAGTCATGGGACTTTAAGTTACAGAATTTCTTCTCTGGCACATTTATAATACCCTTTATATTCGAGGAGAATCCAGATGGTACCTTGATGTTGTTTAAGCATTCAAACATGATTTCCTTCTCCTCTTTGCTTAGAGTGTAGCTAGCAGGACGTAAGTAATGGCGTCCATCATCTGTCTTCTCTGGATACAGGTTGTCTCTTTCTCTTAAACAACGCAGGTCCTGTCATGCTTCAAATGTGTCCTTAGGCTTTCCATACACACCCATAAAGCCTAGCAGGTTCACACAAAGATTCTTCGTTAGGTGCATCACGTCGATCGAGCTACGGACCTCCAGGACTTGCCAATAGGGTAGGTCCCAAAATATGGACTTTTTCTTCCACATGGGTGCGTGACCGTTAGCGTCTTTCGGAATAGGTTGGCTTCCATGTCCTTTTCCAAAGACAACTTTCACATCATTGACCATATCGAGTACATCCTCACCGGTTCGGTTGTAAGGCTTGGTCAGGTGGTCTGCCTTCCCTTTAAAATGCTTGCCTTTCTTTCTTACGGGGTGATTTGCAGGAAGAAATCGACGATGGCCAAGGTACACGACCTTTTAACATTTTTTCAAGAATACACCTCTAATATCACCGAAGCAGTGTGTGCATGCATTATATCCCTTGTTTGACTGTCCTGAAAGATTACTTAGAGCAGGCCAATCATTGATTGTTACAAACAACAATGCTCGCAGATCAAAGTGTTCCTGTTTGTACTCATCCCACACACGTACACCTTCTTTATTCCACAAAATGAGAAGTTCGTCAATAAGTGGTCTCAGGTACACATCGATGTCATTGCCAGGTTGCTTTGGGCCTTGGATGAGCACAGGCATCATAATGAACTTCCGCTTCATGCATAACCAAGGAGGAATGTTGTAGATACTTAGAGTAACAGGCCAAGTGCTATGACTACTGTTCTGCTCTCCAAAAGGATT
The DNA here is from genome assembly GCF_019320115.1 of Miscanthus floridulus. Classification (NCBI taxonomy): domain Eukaryota; kingdom Viridiplantae; phylum Streptophyta; class Magnoliopsida; order Poales; family Poaceae; genus Miscanthus; species Miscanthus floridulus. The sequence goes on along the minus strand of NC_089590.1, from coordinate 2,496,399 downwards.
GATACCATCTGTACTTAAAGCAAACCTTAAGTTTCTTGCGTCATTTGCAAACTCCGGGAATTCTCTGTCGATTGCTCTCCACTGGGACCCATCAGCAGGGTGTCTCAACATATTGTCTACCTTACGGTCTTCTTTGTGCTATCGTAACAATTTTGCATGTTCTTTGTTTCTAAACAGACGTTTCAAGCGTGGTATTATAGGAGCATACCACATAACCTTGGCAGGGATTTTCTTACGCGAACGTTCGCCCTCAACATCACCAGGGTCATCTCGCCTGATCTTATACCGCGACGCATGGCATACCGGGCATGCATCCAATTTCTCGTACTCTTTGCCACGGTATAGGATGCAGTCATTAGGACATGCATGTATCTTCTCTATTTCTAGCCCCATAGGACAGACAACTTGTTTTGCTTCGTAGGTAGTGGCGGGCAATTCATTGTACTTCGGAAGCATCTTCTTTTGGATTTTTAGTAACTCTCCAAATCCCTTGTTAGATACACCATTCTTTGCCTTCCATTGCAGCAATTCTAGTGTGGTTCCCAACTTTTTCTACCCTGCATCACAAGTTGGGTACAACAATTTCTTGTGATCTTCTAGCATCCGCTCGAACTTGATCTTCTACTTTTCACTTTCACATTCTCTTTGTGCATCACGAATGACCTGACAAAGATCATCAGCCGGCTCATCTTCTACGGCTACCTCTTCTTCAGCTTCTCCCATTGCAGTATCATTGAAGCACGCACCATCAGGAATAATATCATTGTCGTCCCATTGTTCTTCTTCACCTTCTTCCATTACAACACCGGTTTCTCCGTGCTTTGTCCAACAAATATAGTTTGACATGAAACCCAACTTGAACAAGTGTGAATGAAGAGTCCTTGAGCAAGGATATTCCACCGTATTCTTACATATGGCACAAGGGCAGCACATGAAACCGTCGCGTTTGTTTGCCTCGGCCGCACGTAACAAAGAATGCACGCCGTCAATGAACTCTTGGGAGCGGCGATCAGCATTATACATCCAATAACGGCTCATCTGCATTACATGACATAAATATCATATTAAAACCTAGATCATAATTAATTATTTATACAACATGCGTGCCACCACAAAAGATACAAATTTATGAAAGCATCGCTACAATGTAGACAATCCCAACTACCACTAAAAGAACTAAAGCTAAAATACATTTCAGGAGCACAAGGATTTCGCGACCAATCTCAACTAAAACAGACAGATCCCCCGATTGTGCAACATCTTTGGGCTTCTTCGGCTGGATCTCTGCCTCATTAGCCGCCTTATCTGCCTGTTGTGCAAGATATTTTTGCACGAGTTCAACATACTCTTCCTCCCAGTAGAAGCCTGAACATCGTCCACTGCCATCCCACTGAAATTAAAACAAAAAATTAGAACTTTAATCACAACCATCATGAAAATAGGTATAAACTAACCATAATCATTAAATACGATAAAATAACTCACATTGCGATCCGGACACTTGTAGAAGATACGATCCTTGTTGGGACCCTCCTTCTTCACTCGGTACTCCATCACAATCTTTGTCTCATCACGACACTTGCCGCATGGAATGAGAGGAAGGCCCGGCCTAAGTCGCTTTGGAAACCCATGAGAGGCCGAGGACCCAAAAGCAGTTGCCATCTACTCTCTATACTCATTTTTTAATACACTATAAATTTCTCCTTTTATAAACAAATAAAATTAACAAACTATAAAATTATCTAGATCTCTAAACAATGATATTTTTAATGGTCATTGTGTTCTCGTCTTTTACTGCGGCAGGTAAGTAATTCATATGATATTTCCGTAAATTAACAGAAGAATGGGAATGTACACACATAACAGACTACTACGTTTAGGTACGGTGATTGACAGACTACAGCGACGATATCGGTACATGTGAATAAATAACCATCCGTACTAGTTGACCTTGCTTACGTGATCAGCTCGGCGAGCATGTCTCCACCGGACGGCACCGTACTTGGTCAAGGAAGAGCTCCGATTCTACGAGGAAGGGAACACGGTCTTCCACGACCGTTGTCGCTCTCCCTCGTAGAATCAAAGCTCCTCCTTGACGTCCGTTACCGCTCGGCAGAGAACATCCTCGCCGACCTGAACACGGTCCGCAAGTTCAACTAGTAAGGATTTGCTATAATTTTCTAACTATTTTCTAACTTTATATTTATATATACTACGTTTAGGTACGGTGATTGACAGACTACTGCGACGATATCGGTACATGTGAATAAATAACCATCCGTACTAGTTGACCTTGCTTACGTGATCAGCTCGGCGAGCATTTCTCCACCGGACGGCACCGTACTTGGTCAAGGAAGAGCTCCGATTCTACGAGGAAGGGAACACGGTCTTCCACGACCGTTGTCGCTCTCCCTCGTAGAATCAAAGCTCCTCCTTGATGTCCGTTACCGCTCGGCAGAGAACATCCTCGCCGACCTGAACACAGGTCCGCAAGTTCAACTGATTTGCTATAATTTTCTAACTATTTTCTAACTTTATATTTATATATACTTTAACCTTCTTTCATGTAAATATGCAAGCTTGAAGTGATTTTGAGCTCAAATTGCTTACAAATGAAAAAAACCACAATAAAGAACCATAAATATATAGTGAACAAAATGGCATAAGAAAATGGTAAAAAATGAGAGTATGAGATTGGTAACCTTTACAACTGAAGAATCGACGGAGGAATCGAAGAAATCGACGGAGGAATCGAAGAATGGATGGAGGAACAATGGAGGGAGGGAGGAAGCAAGAACACTACTGCAGTGAGCTTCAAAATGTGCTGAGCTCGGGCTCGGGGAGGAAGGAGGAGACGGCCGATTTATAAAGGGAGAACATTTAGTCCCGGTTGATGGATCCAACCGGGACTAAAGGTAACTTTCCAATCCCGGGCGCAGCCACGGCCCGGGAGTAGACCTTTACTCCCGGTTGGAGCCACCAACCGGGAGTAAAAGTATACCTTTAGTCCCAGTTGGTGGCTCCAACCGGGACTACAGGTCCCTGCCACCTCTGTCTGGCGCAGTAGCCATTGGGCAGGGACCTTTAGTCCCGGTTGGAGCCACCAACCGGGACTAAAGGTATCTCTAGTCCCGGGCGCAAAAAATTCCGGGACTAGAGCCCATTTTGGTCGAGGATCAAAGGTCTGTTCTCTACTAGTGAGAGCGGTGGGCCTCGTCGTCGATGCGCCGTCCTTGCTAGGGAGAGCTTTGTTGCTCGCCAAGCTTTGTCTGTTGATACGCTAGTGTTGTCGCCTACACAGATTCAACGACGTCCACACAGGTCCATCCTAAGCCGTCGAAAACTGCCTTGCATGGATGTCAAGGTGGGGCCGCGGTGTGGAGGAGGGGGCAGCAACGATGGTGGAGGAGGGGGCAGCGACGATGGGGGCAGCGACGATGGGGGAGGAGGGGTTGTCATGGGTTTAATGAGAGAGAGAGAGCCAGTGGGTTAATATACTTGACCCCAATTTTCATAACAAGTCCATGGCTTGAACTCGGTGTGGAAATTTGCCATGTTTTCACCGCCGATTCAAGCGATGGGCTAGTGGTGAAAACCATTATCACCACCGCTTCTATTATATTTTCATAGCCAATTTGTAACAAAAACCAGCGGTGATAATGTATCACTGCTGATTTTAATAGATCCCACGGTGAAAATGGGGATGGAAAAAAAATTCTGTACCAATAAAGTTTATAGTTGAAATTCTTTAATTTAAGATTATTCATGGGTTCAAATATTTAATATAAATTCATAGAAGTGAATATAAAAGAAGATGTGCAAACGAGTTTGTGGCGTGATAGTAGAAGAGGCTTGCACAAGGTAAGAGATCATATGGGTTTGTATCGTATAAAACGCAAGCACATATTTTGCTCTAAAAATTGTTTGACTTCCTGTGGCCGTAATGCTTAGCTAGTGGGACTTGTCCCGCTATTTTATGGCTGACTTTTCAGTTCTACAAAATAATTTGTGGTTGGGTCATGTTACCATCTGCTTATAAATATTTTTAGAGGTTGCTTATAAATATTTTTAGAGGTGGTCAAAAACACCAAATGACCTTTAAATTTTCTTAGAGCGGTTATTACATACCACGCTTCTGGAAATAGTTTGTGTAGTAATGAATAATCTTATATTGTGAAACATTTGGTTCATAGTGAGCAATCGCAAGTCTGACTAGTCGAGTGGGATACTTGTTAATTCATTCATGCATTCGTTCAGTCATTTCTTCACCGTTTAGGGCACTTAAATAATATTTAAATGGTAAACGAAGGCTAATTGTATTGTTTAGGTCCTAGATAGTCGACTAGACTGTTGGATCATTAGAGTCGATTTCATTTACCATACGTTTAGTCAACAGGAGAATTATAACCACCACATTAGAACCAACTAATTATCATCATAAATATACAAGGTAGAATTACAAGAAAATACATATTTTCCATTATATTTGACTTATATATATATATATATATATATATGTTTATATTTTAATGATACTATATAAAATCATTTGTGCCGTCTAATTAACTCCATTTAAAAGTCATCAAAATAATCTAAATGCTAGACAAAGGTGGTCCAATGATACTAGTGGGCCCGCCAAGCAGCGGCGGGTCCAGCGCCGCTCCCCTGCACTAGTTCCATCAGCACTGCACTGACCACGGCACCACCCTATTGGTATCTACTAGAACGATAATGCTACAAACAAGACGCCTGACCCCAGCGACTCCCTCTGGACGGACGCGTGGCGTAACGTGCATCGCAACTTTAACTCCTTCCGTCTCCTATTCTCATCCGGACACCGCTCGCTCACTCTACTCAGCCTTCTCCCACTGCACCCTAACACTGCGCCGCCCGCTCGCTCCTTTCTCCCACGAAGTCGGGCGCCCCACCTGCACCGCTCACTCCTCGCTCCTCGCTCCTCTCCCCGCCCATCACGCGCCCCATCCACACCTCGCTCCTCACTTTGGCTGTGCGCCGCGCCGCCTACTCCCTCTCGTAGCACGTGATGCCCTCTAGGCTGAGTCAAGGCTAGTGCTGGTGGCGCTGGCTGGTCATGGTGCTCGCGCACGCGGCTGGTACTCGTGCACGCCGCTGGTGCTGGGTGCTGGTGGTGCTCATGCACCGCCGCTCGCCACCGGCTCCGACCCCGATTGCTGGAATCGACCGGCCCAGGCTTCTCCTTCCCTATGTTGCAAATGTATGTTTCAGGTATTTCAGCCATTTCAAAGGTATGTTGCAGTTGTTTCTTATGGATGTTGCAAAAGTAGGTCAGGGATGTTGCACATGTTGCATATGTTGCAAGTGTTTTGGAGGCATAGTTGCAAGCGTTTGTTTAAATTATTTCATCTGTTCCAGACGTATGTTGCAACCGTTTTGATCCGGATGTTTGCATATGTTTCACACATATGTTGCAGCAACTATATTTTATCTGTTTCAGATGTATGTTGCAAGTGTTCTATCTAGATGTTGCATATGTTACAATGACTATGTTGGAAGTGTATGTTCCAAATGTTTCATCTGTTTCAGTCATATATTGCAATTGTTTCATCTGAGTGTTGCAAAAGTAGATCTCAATGTAGGGTTGTTTAGCGAGGAAGAGAGAGCTAGTGCGGGAGCCATGGCGACATTGGCTGTAAGCTGTGGTAGCGGTCCACAGGAGGACGTGCTGGCGTCCGTGCTAGCGCATGCGGCCCATTTCCCGTACAACATGCTACCTCTGCTAGCCCCGCCGAAGGTCCTAGAGTAGAAGCTTGTGGTATCTCCCCCCCCCCCCCCCCCCCGCGACGGAGATGCAGACCCTAGCTATGGAGGTGACGTGAGCGCGACGAGGTTGAGACCCCCTGCGGGCACGAGGAGGTTGAGATCCCCTGTGGGCGCGGCGAGCAGGTGGACTCCCCTGTTACGTGGGCGCGGTGGACGCTCTGTTACAAGGGGGACGGGACAGGGTGCGACAGAGCTACGTCCGAACGCGGGCTTGGTTCCAGACGTCTGGGTGCTAGTTATTCCCCTACTAGAAACAATACAGAAATCTCTCTAGTAGATCCGATTAAATCATCACAGTTGTGTTGATTGATCTCCTGCTTTATATTTACAAATGTAAATAAATCTAGTTTTTATAATTTATAGCAATATAAACTTGCAATTTACACGTGGCCTATAAGATTGTGCTTCTGTACAATGTGTTGTCATGGGCTCACAAATTGCCATGTATGTATGCCCTAGTTGCCATGAAACAGTCCTTGATCCTTATCTTAAAAAATAATGCAATGTTACTGATATTGTATAGCATTTGTTTACAATGTCGTGTCGTAGCATATTATTTTCGTCATCACAAAGTTCAACAGTCCTTCCATCTTACTATTACTAAGTAGAGGTCAAACGGAGGCACCACGTTAACTCTTACCAGACGCGTTAAGAAAAAAAGATAAATCCTAGAAATTCTTACAATAATCAGAAATATCTAGCCTTTAATTTGGTAGACTCTAATCTTCATCACTGATAATAGCCGTTGGATCTATTATAATTTATAAAAAAAATTACCCACATCTGCCATTAGAAAAAATACATAAAGTAACCCCTAATTTTACATATAAGTTATCCACCTCTGCTATTACGAAAGAAATTTTAGAATAACCTCCTAAATTTGTATATAAATTACCCACCTCTGTCATTATGAAACATAATTCAAAATAACCCCTTAACATTGCATCTAAATTACCCGCCATTGCTATTATGAAAGATAATTTAAAATAGCCCTCTAACTTTGTATCCAGATTACCCACGTCTCTCATTTTGATAGATAATTTTAAATATAACCCACTAATTTTGTATCTAGATTACTCACATATGTCATCATCAAAGATAATTTATAATGATTTTGTAAATTATCCACCTTTGTAATTATGAAAGATATGAAAATAACCTCCAAAACTTACATTCATGCTACCCATTATATTTGTATCTACCTTAGCCATTATAAAAAAACAAAAATATTTCTCAAATCTATGTGTGAATAGTAATATGTGCTATTACAAAAAATAAATCGATATATGTAAAGTACAAGACATACATATTTCTAAATTATAAACTTCTACGACCATGAAATTAAATAACTATGTTATACTTCACCATTTATACTAAGTAAATATATATACATTAGGACATATATTTATTTTAATAGCTTATGAAGCATGGAAAAGTGTTTAATTGACAAACCACCAAGAAATTTTATAAGTTGTTGTTTTAAATAAGTTTATATATTTTAACCGAAACATTATGCCATATCAATATTATTAATTTTAAGCACTCTTTGATATATAAAACAATACTAGACGCATATAAGTCTGTGAGTACAATTTGAGTTTTAACTTAATTTCAATATGTGGAAAACAGTACTACTAGGACCTTAAACTCTTTTTAGTAAAAATAATTTTTGAATAAAAGATGGAAAACACTAGAGTTTCTACCTAACATGTGAAAAAAAAATTGGACAACTCGCTTGAAAGTCGAAAGCTAAACTATGATTTATGAAGTCACAGAAAAGGATGCAACTAGAGTTTATATATCTTAATATTATGTTTCAACCAAATACATATCATGCTAGAAAAAAAAAGATAAATACTATAAATTCTAACTAGAGGTCTCTAATGGAGCCTCCATGTTAATCCTCATGAGACATGTTAAACCACATTAGACATGATAGCAAAAAAGATAGATCCTAGAAATTCTCACAAAATCCGAAACATTTGACTATCAATTCAATATAACCTAATTACCATTGATAATAATAACTATTGGATCTATTCTATAAATAATTACCCATCTCTGCTATTGTGTAAAACAACATAAGGCAACACATGACTCTATATTCAAACTATCCATGTATGCCATTAAGAAATATGATGTAAAGTATCTCTAAACTTTATGTAATTACCCATGTACTCTTATTATGATAGATAATTTATGTAACCCAATCTTTATCTTTTCTTGAAAAATAAATATCCTCTAAAATCTACATCTAAAAATTACCAACATCTTTTATTAAAAATTAAAATAACATAGAGCATGTATATATTTATACATTATCCATTTCTATTAATATTAACATATTAAGATTTGATCAAAGTAAGCATGCATGAGCGATAAATATATATGTTATGTTTCATCACAAAAAATATTTTGTTAACAATATTCATATCCAATGATACTAACAAATTTTTAAGACCACATTAGTAATCATGACAGATAATTTATATAGGTTGTTGCTTTAGATATATTGATGTATTTTAACTAAATATTTGACATGTCTATATTGATAGTATAATCATAATTGCACATGTAACTCCTTGACATGAAAATTCAATCATTGTGAAAAGTATGAGAGGCCACTAATGGCTATGTTTTTTCAACCCTTTAAGATTACTTTAGAGTAAAATGTCGATCATTATATAGCTTGAGTACTAAAATTCTCTTGAGGTTATTTGACATCTCACTTCAAGCTCTATCACTTATCCTAAATAACATGGTGTAGGTTTCAAATGATTGCTTTTGCTTTTGTAGTATTTAAGAACATACTCTAAGACCAGAAATCCTTATTGTTAAAAAGTGCGAAAAGTAGAGTTAACAAAAAAAAACAATAATCACAAGAGTTTCATCTTGACGAAAAAAATATAACAGTCAATAAGAATAAAATTTAAAAAATTAAATTCAGATTCATGACTTCATAAGATATGTGATGCAGCAACATGGATCGCCATAGTTAAAGGCAAGATTTCAAACTAATTACATATTTAGAATATAAAAAGATGACATGTAATGTAAAAATACGAATATGGATAAAAATCATATGAATCAGTCCTTTGCAAAAGAAGTAATTAATAAGTTTATGATAATTGGATTTAAACTATATGAAATATCTATTTTTGTATTTTGTAGAAATGAACAAAGATAAAAATACTCAATTTAATACAAACAATTCTTTATTAGTCAGATGTATTAAACAATATATTGGATTGGACCCACTTTGGCCATTAGGATGTTACAATCATCCCCCCTAGGGATTCGACGTCCCCGTCGAATGCTAGACCAGCTTACCCTTTCGGGACATTTATTCCCAGGATCCGCCTCTCTTCAACACGTTTGTGTGGCCCCGTGCCTGGTACATGTGCATGCCATGCCGTGTCCACGACGGGTCCACGCACATGCACACAACATCCCCGCGCAGTTGTCCCCACGTGCCCGTGAAACCTCGAGAGTCGGCTCTGATACCAAATGTAACAACCAGTCCCGACATACATGGCCCAGGCCCACTCTTCCGAGGAGTGGTCCGACCCACGTAGCAACCCGCTTGAACTTTCGTCCTCGCTTCATTCAAAACGGTTAACCAAAGGTTACTACACGTTCCTGGCCCTGGTATTTAAGTTGATCCGGCGATCCCTGAGTTTCCAGTATGGTACTGCGCAGTCTTGCCCTTTAGGGATTTAGTGGGCGCGCGGTTGAGGATGAACACCACCGTGGTCATCGCCTCACCCTAGAACCTTGCCGGCATGCTCTTGGCCTTCATCATGGATTGAGCCATGCCGACCACCGTCTGGTTACGCCGCTCCACCATGCCATTCTGTTGTGGCGAGTATGGCGTGGTGTGGTGTCGCACCACACCCTGATCCGCGCAGTACGTAGCGAACTCCACCGAAGTGAATTTGCCGCCCCGATCAGTCCATAGCACGCGCAGCTTCTTGCCGCTCTCCACCTCCACGCGTGCCTTGAACTTCTTGATCGCCTCTGCGGCCTCGTCCTTGCTCGTCAGGAATTGTAGCCACATGTAGCGACTGCAATCATCCATGAGCAGGAGGAAGTACCGCCGACCACCATTTGTGGCTGGCGTGATTGGCCCACAGATATCGTCGTGGACAAGCTTGAGAGTGTCCACCGCGCGATACTTGGCCGCCTTTGGGAACGACAACCTCCTCTACTTCCTGGCTAGGCAGCTGTCATACAGCTCGCCTCCGTGCTTGATGTGGGGAAGCCCTTGGACCATCTTCTCAAGCCGACCGAGCGCATCGAAACTGAGATGGCTGAACCAGGCATGCCACAGCCACGGCTCATCGGTGTGCCGTGCCGCTAGGCACACCGACTGCTCCACCTTCAAGTCGAGTAGGTACAGCCAGTTCTGGGACCTCTTCACCTTGGCAAGAAGGCCCTGCTCCCGGTCCCTGATCCTGAGGATGCCATCCTTGATCAGTACCTCGCTGTCGCGCTCATCCAGCTGTCCAATGTTGATGATGCTTGAACACAGCTGCGGGATGTAATATACATCCATAGACGCATAGTGCTCGCCGTTCTTGCACCTGAAGATGATGGTGCCGCACCCTCGGATCGCCACCCTTGAGCCATCACCGAACTTTACCATGCCGATCACATCGTCGTCGAGCTTGGAGAAGGCAACCTTAGAGCCCGTCATGTGGTTGCTGGCACCAGAGTCTAGGTACCACCGTTGCTCCTGCTCGCCGCCCACACGTCCAAGGTGGACTTGGGCGCGTGGTTCGTCGAGATAGACAGCTTTCAGAGCCTTCCCAGGCCCTTTCGCCACCATCACCTCTCCCTTCTCCTTGGCCTCAACGTCGTGCAGTGCACAGAACATCGCCATTAGGAGAGTGGCCTCATTATCATCATCAGTCTGCACCAGATGATCCTCAGCCTTCTTCTTTTGCTTACGATTTGGGCAATCCTTTGCCCAATGGCCCGTCTTCCCGCAACGTCAGCGGGCGTTGGGGTCGACCTTCTTCTTATTCTTCTTCGAAGAAGCCTTGCCGCTGGAGCTTGCCATCGCCACCGCCACCGCGGCTAGAGGAGGCTTCCCCGGAGTTCCTCCGGGCAGCCCACTCCTCCTCTGTCAGCAGCAGCTTGCCGCTGTCCTTCGATGCTATGGCCTGCTCTATGCGCTCGTCCACCGCCCATAGACTGATCTATCACATCCTCAATGGTGAGGGTGATAAGTCCAGCATCGTCTCTATGGAGAGAGCAATCTGGATGTACTTCGCCTGGCACGGAGTGGAGGTACTTGGAGACCGCCTCTTCTTCGTCGATGGTGACACCGTGGCTCCTCAGCTTGCTGATGAGCGTCTGCAGGCGGAGGGAGAACCTCCACCGATTCACCATCCTTGAACTTGAGGTTAGCGTACTCCTGCTTCAGTAGCTAGACCGTTGCCTTCTTTGTGCGGTCGGAACCGACGCGCATCGCCGCAATGGCCTCCCATGCCTCCTTAGTAGACCTCTTCGCCCCCAACGGCTCCCTGTACTCCGCTGGCACAGCAGCAAGGATAGCCTCCAACGCTGACATGTCATCTTCTTCGTTGTCGGTGCCCTTGTCAATAGCATTCCAGAGCCGTTAGGCTCTGAGCTTGACCTTCATAGTCACCGCCCACTCGCCATAGTTGGTGCGAGTCAACGTCGGCCAACTGGTGTCGTTGACGTCCCGCATCATGTGCACAACGACCTCCTATCGTGGCTGGGCACTGCTGTTGTCCATCTCTAAATCGTCCATCATCGTCAGCGATTAGTCCGACGACGGCGCTTGTACGGCTCCGATACCACTTGTTGGGCCCTGGATCTCCGACACGGGTGAGCCGACCAGTTACCAGCGTTGCCGACCACACACTATGGCTAGAGGTAGAAGAAGGGAGGGAAAACAAAGCACACACACAGCACAAGCACCAGCGTTGGTCAGAGCTCCGCAGATGAGATGGCAAAACTGAACTCACTCTCTTTACTGAGTTGCAGTGGGAAACTATATATACAACTATACTCATCTAATCCTAGTACACAGACATGTCGGGCTGTCATGCTGTTACAGTGACTAGATGTGACAGCAGGGCTGACTTTGGCGCCTGCCCTGCTGTGACTACGGTGTGGCAGGAGAGCCTTTCGACGCCTACCCCTGCATCTGCTACAGTGCATCAGCAGGGAGCCATTTTCGATGTCTGCCCCCTGCCGCGCGTTCACACAGGGGAGCAGCAGATTACTCTACAAGCTATCCCATCAGGGCGCCACCCTATGTGTTTCCAGAAAGCTTGGGCGAAAGGGCAGCCTGAAATTATGTGATCTGCATTTTCAGGTCCCTGGCCACAAATGTCACATTTATCATTATCAAGCACCTTCTTGTGCAGCAGATTGCTCTTGCAGTTGATTCTATTTTTCGTTAACAACCACCAAACGAACTTTACCCGGGGAGTGGCTATATTCTTCCAAACAAACTGATAAGCTGGGCAAACACTGTTATTCCTCATAGAAACTCTGTAAATCAAACCTGAGATTAGCCGCTGGTTGTTGTCAGCAAAGAAACACGTTCTTCTGTCACTGCTGTTGTCAAGAGAGACTTCCTGTAACATGGATTCCAGCTTCTGCAACTCTTCTATTGCCTGTCGGCTAGGACGCCTTTGGAACTGCGAGGGCAGAGATCCCGACAGCATTTCCTGGACTGGGGCCCCTTGCTCTATACAGTGGCTGTGCAAGACCGGGAGGCTCTCAGCTAGTGGACAGTCTCCCAGCCACACATCATCCCAGAATGCTGTGTTACGTCCATCTCCAACATCAACCTTGGTAATCTTGCAGGAATGCTGGCAGGAGCTCTCGTAGTACCTCCCAATGTGTGCCGGCTAAGTCTCCTTGTAGGCTATGTAGGCGAGTTTGTGACTTTGCCCAGGTCGCCCATGCAGACCCTTCAGAATGGTGCAACCTTTGTATTATCTTAAGCAGCAAGCTCGCATTTTGGGTGTCTAATCGTTTGATCCCCAAGCCTCCATCTTCCTTTGGTTTGCAGACATGTTCCCACGCTACTAGACACTGCGCCCCATTGACTTTGTCCGAGGCCATCCAAAGGAAAGCTCGTCGCCTTGCATCCAATGCCTCTTTGATCCCAGGAGGGAGCATCAGCGCCCCCATGGCATATGTGGGTAGACCATCGAGTACAGAGTTTATGAGCACCACTCGACCATCCGTACTGAGCAAGGTGGCCTTCCATCCTGCGAGGTACCGATCTGCTTTGGCAATCAGGGGGGCAAAAGCCGACAGCCGCAGCTTAACATTGGACAAGGGTAGGCCAAGGTAAACCTGAGGGAAAGAGCCCTCCTGGCATTGGAGGATCTGCATCATATCCTAAAGTGCTTCTCTCTGTATATGCATAGGGGTGACAGTGCTTTTATGGAAATTGACAGCAAGGCCTGTTGCTGCCGAGAATAGGACCAGTGTCTGCTTTAGCTTGGCTGCGTCCTCCAAGTCGCCCCGTATGAGGATGATAGTGTCATCCACATACTGTAAGACCGGGCAGGGCCCTTCCATGAGCAGGTGTCTGATGTTGCCTTCATGGGCGGATCCAACGGTGGAGCGGGGGTAGCTCGAGCCAAACCCTATAGAGCCTTATGAATTTTTAAATAAAGTTCTATAGTGTAGTGGGCTGAGACTTAAGATCGAGGAGTATGTGTTGTTCAGTCCCCCATAAAATATTTTCTGGATTCGCAGCTGGTTGCCTTGTGCCTTGATCAATTTCTGAAGTACATCAGCCATTAAAAAGAATAAATATGGGGAGAAGGCGTCACCTTGACGGAGGCCCTGATCGCACCGTTGATCTCCAGGTGGTGTATTTGACTGCGCCGCGCTCTTGTTGTTGCCCTCGCCTAGAAAATTTTGGTGTTTGCATCGCCTTCCTGGAGGGTGCGAAACTTCCCGCGTTGTTTCCAGTAGGCAGCGCGCTGGTTGATGAACAGCGCTAGGCGGTCGCGGCAAAGCTGACGAAGACATCATTCACCTGCAGAAAGATTTCTCCACTCTTTGAACATATCAAAGAGTAGGATTAGAAACGAGCAGTTGCCTAGGCGCGAGGAGAGGGAGGTGTTGGGAAACCTAGAGCAGAACTCAGTGTTAACGAACGCTCTGTCCAGACGAGCCAGGGTAAGAGAGTCCCTCTTGCTACTCCAAGTGTAAAGCCTGTCGAGCAGGGGGAGTTCAATAAGGCCGAGCTCATCGATGAGACCATTGAACCTGTTGGCCAACGACCAATTGAAACTCGTTGTGTTCTTATCAGCGGGGAGCGAGTCAGGTTGTAGTCTCCAATGGTCACCCAGGCGCATTCCTGGGGACGTTGGATGTGTCTGAGTTCAGATAGGAAGGTGTCAGTTTCGCTGTGGTTAGAAGGGGCATAGACATTGGTCAGACGGAAGGTGTAGTCAGTAGTGGTAGAAGAGAAGGGGATGGTGAGGGTGTAGGTGCCCAGCAGAGGTGTCCCTGCGGAGAGGACAGCAGGGTTCCAGGCGGTGATCAAGCCGCCACGGGATCCTATTGCCGGGACAGTGAGGAAATTGGTAAGAGGGGTGAGATGCCAGTGGGCTAGCATCTTGGTGATGAGCGATCGACAACACGGTGTGCGTGTGACGTGTCTCTTGGCAGGTTGTGGTTGCAGGTGACAGGTGGAGACAAGATACATGCGGCGACGAGTGAAGAACGAAGATAGGATGCCGCGTCAAAAAACCGCGGGGCGGAGAAGGGCGGATCGAGGCTTGCGTTCGAGGGACAGGCGATCGTGCGGTGTACGTCTACTGTACCTGGCTACATGGCGGGAGGACGTCGAGGGAGGTTTCCGGATTATGCCACAAAATCCGGAGTTCGCTGGTTGAGCCACAAAGCCATGCATCGTACCGGGACGCCCGTGCGGCAGGCGTTGGCCGAAGATGGAAAATTCTGGCGATCGCGATACGATTTCGGATGGTCGTGCGGCGACATCGCGAGGATCACATCGCGGAGATGGAGGGATCGCGGACATCGCTGGAATTTGCCATGGAGGACGTAATTGGAATTTACGCCCCTACGTTGGATTTATTTAGCGTAGGGGGTTACTGTGAAAATAGGTCGTGCCACCCTTTGGAGATATAAATATGTGGCACCTAGGGTTGAGAAGGGAGCGGAACGTTTTGGACTCTCGGCGAGTTACTATTCACGTGTGAACAGTACCCGCGAACAGTACTTGTGCCTCGGGGTTCCACGGTTCAGTTTTCCTCTCTCCGGTCTAGCCTAGGGTTTGAATTCTAGTGAGAGGTTTTTGTTGATCTCTCCGATTAAGAGAGGGGGGATGTTCGGGCGGAGGCTAGATGCACTTTTGTAAGTTCAATTACTCAATTTAATCTTTCATCTATAATGATTGATCTTGTGTATCTCGATTGGTTCTTTACAATTCTCGTCAGCATCTGACATAGTCTGCTTGTTTTATTTTTATCTCAAGATCCGTAAGTCCGATTGACGTGATTCCAGTTGGGTTAGTTTCGTAATTTCATCTAGTTTAATCTGACAAATGTTTAGGTCGATCGGAGTTACGGATTTTCGTCCACATCAGGTTTACTAGGTATATAGAGTTCTGGCCAGATTTGAAAAACGTGATTTAATCAAGTTTTGTATTTAGGGGAAGGGTTAGAAATTATTTTTGGCTTCCGCGACCATTCACCCCATCTCTGGTTGCCCGTTTCGATCCTTCAATTGGTACCAGAGCCGGTTTAGGTTTTCTATATCTTAATCGGTGCTGAAAGCTATGGCGACCAATGAAAAGTTTGATGTTCGCGCTCCGTTTTTTGATGGGACTGATTATGATTACTGGAAGGCACGTATGACCAACTATCTCAAAGGTAAGTCGCTGAAGCTATGGAAAATCACACAAAATGCCACATATGTGATTCCAGCTGAGGAACCGACTGACGCCGCTGAGATCGGGCTTCTTGAAACAAATCATCGCGTTGTTGCTATTTTACAGGCTTCTATTTGTAAAACTGAATATGATCGGGTTTCTAGTGAAGATCTCGCTTATCAGATCTGGGAGAAACTTAGAAAATATCATGAAGGCTCAAACACTGTGAAAAACCGAAAATTTGAGATTCATCCGAAAAGAGTTTGATGCTTTTTGCCAATTGCCTAGTGAGTCTATTGATGACATGTTTGCACGTTTTCAAGTGATTGTTAATAAGATGAAGACCATGAATAGCAATATGCCTTATGATGATCATGCTAGGGCTCTCAGATTATTACATTCACTTAATGATGAATGGGATATGAAAGTTGAGGCGATCGTTGAATCTGTAGGTTATGAGACTCTCACCACTGATGAGCTTTACAGTAAGCTCAAATCAAAAGAGATCGAAATTGTTTCTAAGCGTAAATTGAAAAATCCCACAGCTGCTTCTTCTTCTGACGTTCCAATGGCTTTGGTTTCTGGAAATAAGACTAACACTAATGCTAATCCAAATGTTTCCAGTTTTGCGTTGTCTTCTTTGTGTCATGTTGCAGATGAGGAGTTGGAGGTGCTAGATGATGATCAGCTTGTACTGCTCTCCAACAAGTTTAAGCGTGTGTATGACAACAGGCGTAATAGAAGACGTTCAGATAGCTGCTTCAACTGTGGTGAGCGAGGACACTTTGCTGCTGATTGCCCAAACAAGCAGAGATCTTTTGAGCAGGGCAATAACTCCTCCAGGCGCCAGGAGAAGTTCAGGGAGAGGAAGAAGAAGGATAAGCAATGGAAGAAAGGCGGACAAAAATGCTCTGACAAGTAAGTCGCTAAGGCTGCAAATGTTTTGTTATCTTCTCTTGGACAGTATGTTTCAGGTGGCTCGTCAGACTCCAGCGATTCAGATTCCGAGGATGAGACACCCAAGAAGAAGACAGACGGACTTTGCTTCATCACTGACGCCGGCATCAATGGTGGGATATGTACTATGGCCTTGGAGGGTGATGCATCAACCGACAGCAACGATGAAACTTCTGATGATGAGGTAGATACTTCTGCAGAACAAAGAATAGCTAATTTAACTAAAATTGTTCATAAGCAAAATTAAGTGTTGGCTAAACTTAAAACTGATTATGATAAAACTTGTGCTGAACTAGCTACTCTCAAAAATGCTGCATCTAATCCTGCTGAACCTGATGAATGTGAAGAATGCTCAATTCATATGATTTCGCTTTCTAAATTGCAAACCAAGTATTCTTCCATTGTTGATGATCGAGATAAACTTTATGCTGAACTAAATGAACTTCGTTCTCGATCGAATTTGCTTGGTACTTGTGTTTCTTGCCCGCTTCTGAAAGTTGACTTGGATAATGCTTTATGTCGGGTAAAAAATTTTGAAGAACACACTTGTCCTGATTTGCCGGTTTGTTTGATTTGTCCAACTTTACGATCTGAATTAAATGTTGCTAAATCACATATTGTTGAGTTGGAAAAACACACTTGTCCGGTTCTTCCTTCATGCCTAACTTGTCCTAATTTTGTTGTTGAAAATAATGATTTAAGGGCCAAACTTGCTGATTTGGAAGAAGAAAATAAGCATTTGAGAACTATTCTTGGTTGGTGTTCTATTCGTGAGCCTCAAATTGGTATGGCTATTGCTCAAATTAAACGGGGTGAGCTGTTTTGGTCCCGGTTATGACTGGAAACATGTTTTTGGTGAAAAAAGTGGACCGCCTGTTGATGAGAAGAATCCACCTTTGGCTAAATATACTAGACCACCTCCTAGGAAGGGTTCAGGTGTCACCTCTGATGGGTTGCTGGTTGAGACATCTAGATCTGCTCCTAAAAAGCAGGTTTGGGTGCCTAAGCTAAAACACTTCAAGGGTGTACAAAATACTAAGCCAAATGGTTCTTCTTGTGATCATTTTGCTAAGCCTGTTTTTGTTGCTTCTAGTTCTAATGCTGAGGCTTCTTTCGCTCCTGCACGCAAGCTTTATCATTGTGATTTTTGCAGTCATGATGGTCATCTTTATGAGTTCTGTTATCGGAGGATGCGTGCTGAACGACATGAGCAGTACCCCACACGTGGTACTCATGATCGTCGTGTTTTTAGATGTGAGCAGTACCCTGTACGTGGTACTCATGATCGTCCTGTTTTGAGACGTGAGCCATTTGTTCGCTCTTCTGGTTTTTGCTCACGTACTCGTGCTCTTGCACAACATCGGGATGACAGACCATGTTTTCCCCCTCGTGGTTCTCATCGTTTTTTTGAGAACTTTGATTTTGCTAACGCTTCTTTTGAGCAAGTGGCTCAGCACTGGTTTTCATTACATTATCCTAACCCCAGTGTTGAGTCATTAGCTCACCCTCGCTCTCGTTGTTGATTGCAGGTTGGAGGCGAGGAGGACATATGGATAATGGACTCCGGCTGTTCGCGCCACATGATCGGAGATGATAAATGGTTCTCTAGCCTCACCCCCACGAGCGTAAAGGAAAACATCACTTTTGGGGATAAAAGTCAAGGTAAGGTAATGGCGCATGGCTGCATCAAGGTAACAGATAAATACATGTTAAAGGACGTCGCATTGGTAAAGAATTTGCATTATAATTTGCTGTCTGTTTCGCAACTTCTTGAGGATGATTTTGAGGTTCGTTTTAAGAAAGGAAATTCGTGTGTTCTTGATTCTGCTGGTAACCTTGTTTGCAAGATTTCTCCTTTTAGACGGATTTTTAAAGCTGATTTTTCTAAATCTTTTGGTGAAACTCGCTGTTTAGTTGCTCATGGTTCCCCCCTGATTTGGAAGTGGCATCGTCGGTTGGGCCACTTGAGCTTTGATTTGCTTTGTCGTTTGAGTTCATTGGATTAATTGATGGTTTACCGAAACTCAAGTTTGAAAAGGATTTGATTTGTGCTCCCTGCAAACATGGAAAAATGGTTGCTGCTTCTCATGCACCTGTGACTCAGGTGATGACGAGACGACCGGGTGAACTGTTACATATGGACACTGTTGGTCCAGCCCGTGTTCGGTCTGCTGATGGGAAGTGGTATGTGCTTGTCGTTGTGGACGATTTTTCTCGATATTCATGGGTGTTCTTTTTGGAATCTAAGGATGAGGCTTTCTCATATGTTCATGATCTTGTTCTGAAGCTGAATAATGAGTTGTCAAATAATGTCGTTAGAGCAATTCGCAGTGACAACAGGTACGGAATTTAAGAATTCTCGTATGAAAGCTTTTTGTTCAGAACAAGGTTTAGATCATCAGTTTTCCTCACCTTACGTTCCTCCCCAGAACGGTGTTGTTGAGCGTAAAAATCGTACGCTTGTTGAGATGGCTAGGACAATGCTTGATGAACATAAAACTCCTAGACGTTTTTGGGCTGAGGCTATCAACACCGCTTGCTATGTTGCTAATCGCATTTTTCTGAGAGCTTTTCTGGGAAAACATCTTATGAGTTGAGATTTGGTCGACCTCCCAAAGTTTTCCACTTTCGAGTTTTTGGCTGCAAGTGTTTTATATTGAAAAAGGGAAATTTGGATAAATTTGAATCGCGTTCTTCCGATGGGTTATTTTTGGGGTATGCCTTGCAAGGGCGAGCGTACCGTGTGCTTAATCTTGATACTAACCGCATCGATGAGACATGTGAGGTCACCTTCGACGAGACAATGCCTTGTTTTTCTTCTGCTTTTGAGTGTGCAGGTGATGACGAGATCGGGCAGGATATTTTTGAGGATGAGAAAGAGGAAGATGGATGTGACGACTGACGATGACGATGATGCCCAGCCTACGATGCAGGGGGAGCCTGGCGCCCAGCCTGAGCAGGCGCCCTCCACCACTTTGGAGGATGGACCATCGCCGACACGTACATCTACAGCAAAGCCTGCAGCTTCATCGACTGTTGATCATGTACCGGCTGCAGTTGAGGGGGAGGCGATTTCAGAACGTACAGCACCACGACACATTCAGAATCGTCATCCTGCCAAGAACATAATAGGTAATTTGGATGAACGCACGACAAGGAACAGAGGTATGAAAAATAAAAATTATTGTGTCTTTGCGCATACTGCCTTTGTTGCCTCTTTTGAACCCCGAGATGTTGGACATGCTTTATCTGATTCTAACTGGGTCAATGCCATGCATGAGGAGTTAGAAAATTTTGCACGGAATCAGGTTTGGGTTTGTGTTGATCCTCCTCCTTCTTGTAACCCAATTGGAACCAAATGGGTCTTTAAGAACAAATAAGGGGAAGATGGTCATGTTGTTAGAAATAAAGCTAGGCTGGTTGCTCAGGGCTTTTCTCAAAAAGAGGGTATTGATTATGATGAAACTTTTGCTCCTGTTGCTCGTTTAGAAGCCATTCGTATTTTGCTTGCATTTGCTGCTTCACGTGGATATAAGCTTTATCAAATGGATGTGAAAAGTGCTTTTCTAAATGGTTTTATAGAAGAAGTTTATGTTAAACAACCGCCTGGTTTTGAACATCCCAATTTTCCTAATCGTGTTTTTAAGTTGCAAAAGGCTTTATATGGTTTAAAGCAAGCACCTCGTGCTTGGTATGCTAGATTGAAAACTTTTCTGCTTAAAAACGGGTTCAAAATGGGTTCAGTTGATAAAACTCTTTTTCTCCTCAGGCAAGGAAATGACACTTTAATAGTTCAGATTTATGTGGATGATATCATTTTCGGTGGTTGCCTCTCATGCTCTTGTGAAAAAGTTTGCAGATGTGATGAGTAAAGAATTTGAGATGTCTATGATGGGCGAGCTGAATTTCTTTCTTGGCTTACAAATAAAACAAATTTTGGAAGGTACATTTGTGCATCAGGGAAAGTACACGAAGGATGTCCTGAAGAAGTTTGCGATGGATGATGCGAAGCCAATTTCTACGCCCATGCCGACTAGCGCTGCTTTGGATGCTGATGAGGACGGAGAAGCCCGTGGATCAGAAGGAATATCGAAGCATGATTGGGTCGCTGCTGTACTTGACTACTACGAGGCCAGATATACACTTTGCTGTGTGTATGTGTGCTCATTTTCAGGCGTCCCCCAGGACTTCTCACCGTCAGGCGGTGAAGCGCATAATGAGGTATCTTCGATTTACTCCTGCATTTGGCCTTTGGTACTCTGATGCTTCAACTCTCAGTTTGTGTGGTTATTCGGATGCTGATTTTGCTGGGTGCCGTTTGGATAGAAAGTCTACATCGGGTACTTGCCAATTTTTGGGTTCTTCGCTTGTTTCTTGGTCCTCTAGAAAACAATCTAATGTTGCTCAATCTACTACAGAGGCTGAGTATGTTGCTGCTGCTAGTTGTTGTTCTCAGCTTTTATGGATGATAGCTACCCTTCGCGATTTTGGTTTGTCGTTTTCTCGCGTTCCTCTCTTGTGTGACAGCACTAGCGCTATAAGTGTTGCAAAGAATCCTGTGCTTCACTCTAAGACTGAAACACATTGAGGTTTGTCATCATTTTCTGAGGGATCATGCTGAGAAGGGTGATATTAAGCTTAAATACATTGATACTAGTCAGCAACTTGCTGATATTCTGACTAAACCACTCGATCAAACCACGTTTGCACGTTTGCGTGGTGAGTTCGGGGTGTGTTACCCATTCTAGTATCATTGTAAGTTGCTTCAGTTACATATGCCTTATACTTGTTTTGGCTAGTTTGCGATCGATGCTTTTGGAGAGGTTTGAATGCTTTGCTTGACCAATTTTTATTTTGAAAACAGCACAGATATATACTTAAAAAATTATGTTGGGCTATGCTTGCTTTTCTGGATCTAGTGACTTGTTGAATACTTGACATATATCTTGCTCATGGTTCGGTAGTCAGCTTCTTTTAATGGGTTTTCACTACAAATGTAACTCACAATACAAGTTTTAACTCGGGAGTGCATAGTATGGTTGTGAGCAAAAACTCTGAATTCCCATATCTCTGCTATTTAGCTCATGATCTGCTTGCCTTACTGAAAATTTAAATATGGGCGCAACTCTGTTTTTCCCATGTCCCTGCTGGTTCTCGCTCATAAACAAAATTAAACAAACTAGCTAGGCACAACTCTTGCTTCCCATATCCCTACTTATCATGCTCACAAAAGTCAGAATTAAATATGACAAGTGAATGCATTTGTGGGCGTTGTAGTGAACTTTGACTGAAGCTGTGTATCTGTCGTGTGAGCTCGCTATATGTTTTGTCTTCAGCTTTGCGCTGAGTTTGGAATGTGCATGTTTTTGCCTGGCACATTAGTTTTCAAACAGATTTCAGTTCTAAATTTTTATTGGTCATGGCATTGTATTGTTCCTTCTCTGGATAGCTAGTGTTGTTGGTTAGCTTTTATAAGTATTTGGCATATGTCTCAGAAGCTTCAACTTGTGCTTTCTCACATGCTTTTCTCTAAATTGGTTCCTTGCATTTTATCTTGATGGAGTGCTTTGTCAACAAGGGGGAGAGTGAGTAGCGCACAAATTCATTCTTGCAGGGGGAGTTCGTTCATTCTTGCAGGGGGAGTTTGAATTCGTTTTTGCTGAGACTTGGCATGCTTGTTTTGAGGGGTTGAGGGGGAGTTTTGCTGAAATTTGTGAGTTTTGCTGCTGAGATTGCTTTTGGGAGATTGATATGGCTTTTGATTCACTTTGGGGAGAGTGAATTTCTGTCTTGATTGTGTCGAGCCTAGCTTTTTCGCTAGCCCATGTCTTTGGGGATTAAGATCGGTTCTTTTTCTTTCTTTTTATTTTTCTTTTTCAGTACGAATAAATTTGTGCGGTGTGGTGTTGTCAATGCACTCATCAAGGGGGAGATTGAGATGCCAGTGGGCTAGCACCTTGGTGATGAGCGATTGACAACACGGTGTGCGTGTGACGTGTCTCTTGGCAGGTTGTGGTTGCAGGTGACAGGTGGAGACAAGGTACATGCGGCGACGAGTGAAGAACGAAGATAGGATGCCGCGTCGAAAAACCGCGGGGGCGGAGAAGGGCGGATTGAGGCTTGCGTTCGAGGGACAGGCGATCGTGCGGTGTACGTCTACTGTACCTGGCTACATGGCGGGAGGACGTCGAGGGAGGTTTCCGGATTATGCCACAAAATCCGGGGTTCGCTGGTTGAGCCACAAAGCCATGCATCGTACCGGGACGCCCGTGCGGCAGGCGTTGGCCGAAGATGGAAAATTCTGGCGATCGCGATACGATTTCGGATGGTCGTGCGGCGACATCGCGAGGATCACATCGCGGAGATGGAGGGATCGCGGACATCACGGAATTTGCCATGGAGGACGTAATTGGAATTTACGCCCCTACGTTGGATTTATTTAGCGTAGGGGGTTATGTGAAAATAGGTCGTGCCACCCTTTGGAGATATAAATATGTGGCACCTAGGGTTGAGAAGGGAGCGGAACGTTTTGGACTCTCGGCGAGTTACTATTCACACAGCGAACAGTACCCGTACTCGTGCCCCGGGGTTTCCCGGTTCAGTTTTCCTCTCTCCGGTCTAGCCTAGGGTTTGAATTCTAGTGAGAGGTTTTTGTTGATCTCTCCGATTAAGAGAGGGGGATGTTCGGGCGGAGGCTAGATGCACTTTTGTAAGTTCAATTACTCAATTTAATCTTTCATCTATAATGATTGATCTTGTGCATCTCGATTGGTTCTTTACAATTCTCGTCAGCATCTGACATAGTCTGCTTGTTTTATTTTTATCTCAAGATCCGTAAGTCCGATTGACGTGATTCCAGTTGGGTTAGTTTCGTAATTTCATCTAGTTTAATCTGACAAATGTTTAGGTCGATCGGAGTTACGGATTTTCGTCCACATCAGGTTTACTAGGTACATAGAGTTCTGGCCAGATTTGAAAAACGTGATTTAATCAAGTTTTATGTTTAGGGGAAGGGTTAGAAATTATTTTTGGCTTCCGCGACCATTCACAACCCCCCCCCCCCCCCCTCTGGTCGCCCGTTTCGATCCTTCAAGGGGGAGCCAGGAAAGATCTGCTCTTGACGGGGACGGGGGTCAGGGTGTCAAGCTTTGTTTCCTGAAGACGCACAATGTGAGGGTGCGAGATTGAGATTACATCACGGATAGCATCACATTTTTCAGATTGGCCGAGGCCACGAACGTTCCAGGAGAGAATGGAGTAAGCGAAGTGCATTTGATTGTGATTCATTCTAAAACAAGGATTATTAACTGAACTAGAGGAAGCAGAGGACTCACAAACCTAACCATATGAACTGGCCTAACAAGCTTACATAACGACACAGACCTAAACATGGTAACAGGGTAAACAACTAAGGTAGTCACCTTCACGGCCGTGGCCGGAGTGGGTGAAGACAGTGTCCAGCACACAGACAGGCACTCAGCTACCTTTAAACACAAACTGAAGATGGCTCGCTTTAGGAAATGGTGGCACCTGGGAGCCTTAAAGGACAGGTGGCGCCACCGTCTGCTAGTGGTGGATCTCCTCATGGGACAGTGTTGGAGGCAGCAACCACCTCATCCTCCTGGCAGTCGAAACAGGAGATGCCGGCAGCCCTAGCGAGACGCCCCAGATCCAGCGCCCCTAAAGCAGTCTTCCTCTTGAGGATCCCGCGCCCCTTGATCTACTTCTTGAGGGCAGCAGAGCACGCCTCCAAGCTCTCATGGACCACCTTGCGCTGCATCGCTTTGGTGGCCATGTGCACAAAGGATCCGTCACCTTGCGCCACGTGGGTGGGAGAGGAGACCAGGGTGGGGGTGGAGCAGGAGGAGAGTCGTCCTTATACCAAGGAAGAGCGAGGATGGGGGATGTGGGTGGAGAAGGAGCAGGGAGGTCAGAGGGGTCGGCGGTGGAAGGAGCTAATGAAGCATATGGAAGTAAGCAGGATAGCCCTGAAAGATGCCCGTCCCATCCCAGCCACCGTCGAGAAGGCCCACCACATTGCAATGAAGGACAGGCCCGAAAAGAGGTGGGTCCGTGAAGCGGCCCATGTCTCCCTGCCCACCCCCATTGCCAGGGCCTAGCGGGTGAGGAAAGAAAGGCCTGCTGCGTCGACCTGCTCCGCCCTGGGCTAGGTACGAAGCAGAAGGAGCCGAGGACCCTGCCATTTGCGCCTTTCCTGGGGTTCCCCAGGAACTGCTCGTCCAGGGTACCTAAGGGCGTCCTCCGCGCGATCACGACATGGACCGAGGAGGTGTCGCCCAGCAGGCAAGCCGGGTCGATCTCCACCACATCCCCAATCTTCGCGAACGCAGCCGGGATCCCGATCACCATCCAGGGCTTGTCGGGGAACTTGGTCACAGAGATGGCGACGAGCCATGGCAGATCGACAGTGAAGCGGTGGGAGGAGTCCTCCGACTGCTCCAGAGTCAGCTGTGCCCCCTCATGAAGGATGGGTCACATGTCCACGTTGAAGCCTCTTTTGGCCATGGTGTCGAAGTGCAGCAGCATCTGGCCCCTGGAGGAGGGGGCCATGCAGAAGTGGACCCTCGGAGCAACGGAGAAGATGGCCAAATGGATGAAGGGGGCCGGAGAGTGTACCAGGACATCCTCACTAATGAAGACGTAGGCGATCCTACTAGCACACTCCATGTCACCTTCCGGCGTCCAGAGGAAGTCACGGTCAGCCTCCTCTGAGCCCCCACTGGCCGTCGCCCGGAAATAGGACCCGTACGAGTCCACATCGTCCCCAGAGTCCTCCTCCTCGCTCTCCGTGTTGCCACGCACAAGGAGAGAGAAGTTGTCGATGTCCTCCATGCCCCCGGCTGGAGGAAGGGGGCATAGCAAGGCAGGGGCGGGAGGCGTTGGGCTCGAGACCTGGGCAGATTACGCCGGCATTCCCCACCACCGAGTGAGCAGTAATACTGGCGTTGGGCTCGACGAGCGGCGAAGTTCCATCGCTGTTGTCCTTGGTCGAGTACATGTCGGTTAGGGGAGATGGAAGGAAGTAGAGGAGGGAGAGGGGGGTTAGAGTCAGAAGGAAGCAGGAGGAGATACGCTGATCCCTTAGGGCGGATCCACTGCTGGGCAGGCCTGCCGGTGGATTTGGTGCAGCACTGGTTCCCTGAGGGAACATTTGGCGTTCCCGCGGCGGGGGCAGAGGATCTCGCATTTGACGTTCCCACGGCGGGAGCAGAGGATTGCGCATTAATGGCGTCGTTGCCCGCCAGGGCCAGCCTGTACGTCCAACTCAGCTTCAGCTTTGCAACGGCTACTATGCATGGAAATTGGAAACCTCCCACTACCCAAGCTACCGGCGAGGCTGCAGAACACGACCACCGAGCGGCTGGCCATGGTCGCCGATAAGAGCATCGGCCGAGGAGATCGGACTTTAATAGTGACCGGGGGGCAGCTAGATGGAACGTGAGGGTGGCGGCGACTTGGCGACAGCTGAGGGGCACTGGTTGCACCGGCATGATCCAAAGTGTCCCTCGGCCATGGCCGGAGACATCGGCGAAGAAAGGAGCGGCTGGGGTGGAGAAATCAAGGAGAATACGGTCCTGGAAAGCAATGCCTGGTCAGATCGTATGGGAGAGAACGCGTGCCTGAGCTTTTTCCGGCGCGCAGTGGCGGACTTGGACCTAGGCGGCGGACGAGCTGTGGAACTCCGCTTGGACACCTTGGGGCGCCGGTGTTGTGGTAGGAGAAGGCTCCATGGCTGGTGGGGTGAGGCTCGTCTGGGTTTGGGACGGGAGCTTTTGGACGGTGGAGCTGGATTTGGGGCAGGGGAGGGTGTCGCCGGCGTTGGGAGGGGGGTCAGGGGAGGGTGGAGCCATGGGAAAAGGAAAGTAAAACCAGCAGACGGCTTTTCGAAATGGTGAAGTTAAATTTCAAATGAAGACGCACCTTAGGATCTAGCTTCATAGTAGGGCAATTCCTGTTCACCTAGTGTAACTTTGGCACTATAAATAGTGCTCCTATGGAACAAAGAGTGTTCTTTATTGTAAACAGAATCTTATCTCACTTGCATTCACATGCTACACCTCATTGCACTGTCTAAGACTTCGGTCGTAGATAACACTAGGTATAAACTATAAACATCACTTAATATATATGACGTCGATTGTGCCTTCTTTCTTTTCATGTGGTTGCACATGATTGTAATTTGTCTCTTTTTTAATATATGCACATGGAAATCTCGCTCATGTTTATATTCCAGTGTGATTGGACTAATATGAGTTTTGCAACTATACCTATTTGGTGGCCTAACATTTGTTTGTAGCTTTGTGTGTTCTCTTTTTTAAGATTTTTTTAGACGTAATAATAGATTTGTTCCATCTTCAAATCTCTTCAAGAAGAGTCATCAAAGTATTAGACATTGATTGATTATTACAAGGATGACTCAAAGATCACAATGCGTTGTTGAAATGTGTTCACAGTTTAGACATAGTAGACATTAGCATGATAGCATATTCTTCTTCTTTTTTTCTGAACGTGGTAGCATATTATTCATTTTCATCAACACAATACAAAGGTGCTTTCTTGTCCGTTCTTCTCTTCCACGGCTGGTATGTTCTGGTGTCTTGGCAGAGTGCCGTGGCGTGGGTGTTGAATTTTCTATAGCGGAGCTGCCGCCATTATATTGCCACTGTCACCGCCGCGCCTCAGCTTGAGAGCAAGCAGGACGGCCTGCAGACAGGAACGATGGTGAAGGTTACAAGATTAATCCAATAGGCTACAATTAATTAACAGCTAGTATGTAGCAATGTGCTGTGACTTGTGATGGTCTGGTATGAACTTACGTGGTAGATGTCGTGGTACATGGCTCTGTTGATGGCCTCCACGGATGCCTCCTGGAGAGCAAGAGCCTCAGTGACCTCCCCACCGGACCACGCCGCCGGCTTCACCCCTGCCTCTGCCTCCGCCTTGTCATGCATCACCGACAGGTCGAGCTTCACCTTGCACCAGTACGCCACCCGCTCCTCAATCCAGTCAAGCTCCTGTGTATTCTTATCGCTGCCGCGGCTCGCCGGTACTACCAGAATCTGGAATTACCTTGGGGTTGAGAATTTCCTTGAGCGACAAGATGAAACGACGGTCACGATGAACTCTCCGAGCGGCACCTTCTTCTTGTCCCTATCCCAGCTCTGCTTATACACGCCTCCAACCTTCAGCAGCTCCATGACAATGTCGTCGTCGGTGCAGTTGCCGTCCTGCTGGCTTTGTGCAGCTGGCACTTCCAGGTAGACGGTGAACTCCTTCATTTCTCCAGCAGGCACATCGCCTATGACCACCTTGCACTACTACAGAATAACACTTCACTGTCGGTTCAAAACACCCCATCACTGTCGGATTTTAAACTAGCACAACCATACCTGTAGTGATGAGGGTCAGCTATCACTGTCGGTTCCTACAAACCAGCAGTGTTCTTCAACTTCACTACCGGTTCTTTACACAACCCGGCAGAGTTCAGTTCCACCAACACTGCCGGTTCATTAGACCACCCGGCAGAGTTCAGTTCCACCAACACTGTCGGTTTATGTTTTAACCGACAGTGTTGTCGTAACCGCACTGTCGGTTTGTGACAAGAACCGACAGTGATGGCTAAGCTAACGCTGCCGGTTTGTGGCTCAAGCCGGCAGTGCCATCTTAGCCATCACTGTCGGTTTGTTGCTAACCGACAGTGATGACCCTTTCGTATTTTATTGTTCTATAATTTATTTTAATTTATATTTTTTTCTTGGAATCGGGTTTCTCTTTATATACGTTACGTAGATGATAGGTCCATTAATATTAAACATTACAAATGTTACGGTTACAATTCAAATGTTCTTATCAAGATCTCGATCCCTCAAAATAAAAAAGAAATTATTTGATAAGATAAAGCATGTTTCTCGGACTTCTTACAATAATCTAGCGAGCCGCTCTGGGCCATACTTGTCCTTGAACTTCACGGATTGTGCAATGGAAAATACTCCATCTTTTTTTCCAATACCTCGGCTAAGATGAATTTTGTCAGCTCCGATTGTAGTGCGACAATCTCCATGTCTAACAGCCTTTCGTGGTTATATTTCTTGCGCTGTCGTTCAAAAAAGATGATATCCAAAGACGAATCAGTAAATCATTTTCTTGAATTATTAACAGACATAAATGAAATGGGGATTATACATGTCGGGTACCACGAGAAGGGGTCCCCTAAGCAACAATCGAAAAAATCGCTTAGACCCCGTCAAAATCAAAGCCAAGGGACGACTATTGGCTGAACCCCGGCCATGTCTGAAGCCACCTACTCTCCGCCTCGCTAGAGGCCTCGCACGGAAGGCCTCGGACGGCCTACCGAATCTCCGCCTCACTCGGGGCCTCGCACGATCTATCGATTTTCCACCTCGCTCGAGGTCTCGCGCGAAAGGTCTCGACCGGGGAATCGATTCTCCGTCTCACCCGAGGCAACGCGCGTACAGCCTCGGACGAGACGCCGATTCTCCGCCTCGCTCAAAGCCAGCTCGGCAAAACAACCCCGCCGCCTCCGCCTCGACCAACTTCTCGGACAAGATGTCACGTCCGCCCGGCGCGTTCAACCGCTCCCGCGATATCAGCCGATCGACGGCTCGACACAGCGGCGTGGCCGACTGGACGCCAGTCACATCGAAGCCATGCCGTCCAGGACAGGACAGGGCAGGGGTTACCGGGCGCTGTGCTCGGTGCTGTGCCCACGACCGACGCCCGTACTGTGTTGTGCTACCTAACTCCTGCTCCAGAGACAACGCGGCGTGCGGAGTCAGGTCCGGGTTACTATAGCCCTGGAATCAGTGTACAGGACCAACTGCTCCCTCCATGCCTCGACAGTCTACTTCAGGGTCTCAGCAACCTCGGGATTCACGCCCGCCGAGACCCCCACGACGGCTCGGCCTCGGCACCAACTGAGCCTCAGCTCTTCATGCGGTCAACGCACAGCAACCAGCACGTTGCTTGCTAGGCCCTGCGTCAAGCCATCACTGGAGCTCCCACGTCGCACAGGATCGGATGTGACCGGCGTGTTGCTCCAGCACTTAAGGGCAGGACCACTCCATCGACCATGCCGCCATAGTAACAGGCTACAGGGCTCGGACACGCCACCTCTGTTCGCACGACACCGCGTAGCTGACACATGTACCACCCCTGTCCCCCCTTCAACTATAAAAGGAAGGGATCGGGGCCATTTCTAGACCCGAGGACACGAGATAGACGAACACGTAGAGGAGAACAGACTTACTCTCATGCTCACACACACCCAGGGATAGACGGGTTCACGAGGTAGACGAACACACACTCGACACTCTGTGACGCGCACGCTTCCCCACCGCCTGAGACCAACGTCTCAAGCAATCCATGTCGTTCCATGCAAAGACCTGGGACTAGCTCCCTCTCTCGCCTTGCTTGTAACCCCCTACTACGAGCATTTTGGTGCAAGGAATACAAGATCGATATCTCAGACTGGACGTAGGGCACCCATTGCCCGAACCAGTATAAACCTTATGTCTCTTTGCATCACCATCCGGGATTAGGGGCACGTAGTACATTTTTACTAGTTGGTTGAGGGCCCGCCGGTCCGAAACACCGACAGTTGGCGCGCCAGGTAGGGGTTCTGTGTGTCAGCTTCATCTACCTAACAAGTTCCAGATGGCAGATCCTGTACGACCACTGCGTCTTGGCACGGTGATCTGGTTCAGGAGTCTAGAGTTCATGTCTCTAGGATGTGAGTACGATATGGTACTTGATGAGGACATGACACCATTGGATATGACCATTGTTTATAAGGTGAGCTCGTTGCTACATTTGCATAGTGATTTTTGGTACAATTCACTTGGTTCCACATGTACATGTCGTTATTTGAATATAGGTACAAATATGTCTCAACGTGCAAGTTCATCAAAGTTGAATTTTCGGTTCATCGGCAGCTCGACAGCGCTTCATTGGAAAGGCCATAACTCAGCGATCTGGAGTGCGATCGAGGTCAATGAGCACTTGATGGAAAGCTTGTTTGATAAGATTTCAAATAGATCTGGTCTCATCTCAATATCACATCAGCAAGGCCTCCAAACCATCAAGATATTCTGTCGATGTTTCTGCTGGGAGCTACACTATCGTTATGGGCTTGTTATTCATCCTTGGGACCCTGGCCCAAGTGGGAGCACACCCCAAGGACTTGGAGAACCCACCAAGAAAGCCCTTGGACGTCCTCCTCCTTGGCCACCACCTTAGGAGGCCAGCAAGGACGTCCAAGCCAAGCCGGAGGCCCAGTCCAACTTGAGTTCGAGTCCATCTCGGGCTCCAGGACCAGTGTGTAGTAAAACAGACGTCCAGGTCGCATACGAACTCCGTTTTTTATGATCCACATATGGATGGAAAGACAATTTCATAAGGAAACCAATGGAAGTGGCCCCGCATCAAAATTCGATCAGAATCAATGGAAAATCATCAAAACAAGTTGACGTCCAGAATCTATCACGGCACTGCGTCGTTGTCTTTTGGGCCGTTAGGCATTGTAACGTGTTGGGACACCTTTAGGACGTGAAGAGGGATCGTTGGACGTCCCTTAGGCTATATAATCAGTAGTCACCACCTACTTTATGTTTTGAGTTTTGTTTTAGATCAATCTATCATTGAACAGTCGCCGTTATCGGTTTGCAAGACCCCAACTTCGAGTGCTTAATCATTCATCTGCAATTGTCACTTTAATTGAGTTGTTTTTTATCTTGTTCTTGCTTGTGTTCTTTGATTCATAGCAGGGATTAGCCTTCTTGGTGAGGTCAACCGGATTGTGACACGGTTGATAACTAGAGGAGACGTGGTGCTAAGGTTGCAGGGTTTGGGACTTTGTGATCTGAAGCCGGATCGGTGTGTCGCTCTCTGAACAAATCGTTGTTTATCTTGAACCTGAGGGAAAATCAGAATCCCCGTTCCCATTAGTACTTCTCACACCCCGAGCCCCACCGACTGATGACGACATCACGCACCCGCAGCCCAGGTGCAGGCGGCGCCCGGCGGCCGCTCTCGTCGCGCTCACCAGGCACGACGCGAGTGGGGCCACCCCGACACCACGTGAACTCAGGGCGACACGCCATGTTCCACCGGTATCCCACGCCCAGCTGTTGGCACAAGGTCCCTGGTTGGGGACCTGTCTAGCCTGAGCCTAGATAAGGGAAAGGCACCGGTGGCGCACGACGACGCCCCGTCATCAAGCTCGGCCCCGCCACCTCCTAAGGAGTCGACTTTGGCGGAGCAAGGCCTGGCAATGGCACCATCCCCGTACCCCTTTGGGTTGAGAAATGCCGCCACCACCTATGCTTCCGCCTACGCTTCTGCTCACGTAGAGCCCTCAGAACGCCACTAACGCTTCGCCCTTGGACTTCCTCCTCCTTGGCCACCACCTTATGAGGCTAGCAAGGACGTCCAAGCCAAGCCGGAGGCCCAGTCCAACTTGAGTTCGAGTCCATCTTGGGCTCCAGGACCAGCATGTAGTAAAACGGACGTCCAGGTCGCATACGAACTCTGTTTTTTATGATCCACATATGGATAGAAAGATAATTTCATAAGGAAACCAATGGAAGTGGCCCCACATCAAAATTCCATCAGCATCAATGGGAATCGTCAAAACAAATTGATGTCCAGAATCTGTCGCGGCGCTGCATCGTCGTCTTTTAGGCCGTTGGGCCTTGTAACGTGTTGGGACATATTTAGGACTGAAGAGGGATCCTTGGACGTCCCTTAGGCTATATAATCAGTAGCCACCACCTACTTTAGGTTTTGGGTTTTGTTTAAGATCAATCTGTCATTGAACAGTCACCGTTATCGGTTTGCAAGACTCCAATTTCGAGTGCTTAATCATTCATCTGCAATTGTCACTTTAATTGAGTTGCTTTTTATCTTGTTCTTGCTTGTGTTCTTCGATTCGCAACAGGGATTAGCCTTCTTGGCGAGGTCAACCAGATTGTGACATGGTTGATAACCAGAGGAGACGTGGTGCTAAGGTTGTAGGGTTTAGGTCTTTGTGATCTGAAGCCGGATCGGTGTGTCGCTCTCCGAACAAATCGTTGTTTATCTTGAACCTGACAGAAGATTAGGATCCCCGTTCTACATTAAATGGTAATCAGAGCTTCAGGTATACCATCAAGTTCGCATCTTACCCTTAGTTCAAGTGTTTTTGCTTTTATCTCATAGTCCAATGCCATATTTGTTTCCTATCCTATAACCATCTGCGCCATAGCCTTTGCATGATTCAGTTTCAGAGTCCGTTTTGTTGAGTTTGTGTCCTAGGTCAAAGTCTTGTTGCTGGTTTAGATTGTGTTCTTTTCTAGTTTGTGTTGATATCTCCACCCGCCGCTATTCCGTATCACCATCGGTTTGCATCTTGTGTCCACTAAATCCCTGATTCAAGCAGCTTCCTTAAAACAGTCATAACTTTTGTATCCAAACTCGAAACAGAAAAAATTTTATATCTACGGAGAACGCTAGAAAATTTTAGATCTATTTCATCCCAGCGCTGCTGGGTTCGCAAAAATTAGATTTGCGAAATTCGATTAGGAAAATTGAGTTTCTAGGCCCATAAATTTTGGTATGCTTTTTAGAGCATAGTCCTAATTTTCTATAGGCCACATCTTTTATTCAATTGAGCTCAAATTTTTTTGTGGTTTATTCTTGTGTGCTCCTTGCTGAGAAAAAAATATCAAAATAGCAAAAGCAAGAAAAAAAAGATTGGACAAAAAAATAAAAGAAAAAATAGTAAAAGAGAATAGAAGATATCGAAAAGGAGCACATAAGGAACACTCAATAGCTCTATTGTTTGTGGTATCTTTTGCCTTGTTCATATCCGTTGCTACCTTTAATACTTGTTTCCTTTCATCCTTGTTTCCTCTCTTGTTTATCACAACTGGTGATAGAAACACGTATAGGCCAGCAACTAAGACAAGTGCTCTGGACATTTATTCAATATTGTTGTCTGTCACTGACTTGTGTGCCACATATATATATGTTCTTTTTCGTGCCTCCCAAGCTCCACATATACTTCAGATCGGTACAGAAAAAGACCCTTGCAATCTTGGTGTCACACCCTCACAGGTATCACGAACCAGCCACCGGTTGTACCGTCCACTGCTTTACGTTGATAAGAATCTTGTAAGAACTTGGTAAGACATGTGAGAGTGTGATTCCACTTACCCATAAATAGTTGATAGGGGATTTATATTAATTTCTAACAATATCAAACAACGAGTTTCTATTTAAGAGTGAATTGCAGGAAATCATGGACCAGAAGTTTGTAAGGATGGACCGAATAAAGAACAATGAGCCCTCACATATAGACTATAATCATCAAGGTATGAGAGGTAAATTGACCATACCATCCTTTTCGGGTCATTATGATGCTGAAGGATACCTTAATTGGGAGCTAATGGTAGAACAAAAGTTTAGTGCCCACCTTGTACCTGAGCAATATAGAGTTCGACAAGCTACTAGTGAGTTTAAGGACTTTGCCATTATTTGGTGGTATGGGCTAGTTGCAGAGGATGTTTTACCTGGTATATGGGAAGAACTTAAGATAGCTATGCGTGATCATTTTATTCCTCCTTCTTATAAACATGAATGGCATAACAAATTGCAGTGCTTAGAGCAGGGCAATATGTCTGTCCAAGAATATTATACAGAGTTTCAAAAGTGTGCAATACATTGTGGGATAGTAGAGGACATGGAAGATACCATTGTTCGTTTTTTTGGTGGTTTGAGGCATGAAATACAAGATATTGTTTTCCATATAGAATTTTATACTCTCAAACATTTGTTCCAGCTTGCTATGCTTGCAGAAAAAGAATTGTAGGAATGTTAGCAAAAGAACCATACCAACATTGGCGACAACCTCAACCAGATTTTAGTAAGGGTGGAGCAACCATTTGCGAAGGTTGAGACTGCGATAAAAAGGCGAGTGGTTACTTTCGCCACTACAACAACATCTTCACCACCACTACCTCCCACACATACTTTGGAGTCTAGTAAAACATTAAACCATGCTGAAAATGCACAAACTAATAGAGATAGAGCTGCTAATGAAAGGAAAGAATTTGATGTTAAATCTGAATTGCCTTTGTCAAAAAATAATTATTCTAATAATGCTAGTGAATAAGAAGAGCTGTGTGAAAATGCTTTTATTATATGTATGCCACAACTATTGAATGAGTATGATGCTTTGGCTTTGGAACCAATTACTTATGCTGAACATAAAAATTTGCTTCCCATTGCTACCGAAAAAGATGAAAAGAAATTATTGTATTCTTCAAATACTTTGGGTTATATTGAGTTTGATACTTTATATGCTCTTAGTAGTTTAGAAGAGAAACTTAAATGTGTTGAATTGTCATGGTTATCTACTTGTACATATCATTTTATTGGAAAATATAATTGTAAAGGAGAGTATATGGTGCATCGTGTCTATATTTGTTCAAATCGGAAATCTCCTTATATTGTGCAAAAGTATGATGAACCAAAGGATTGCAATTGCTATAATCTTGTCATGTCGAGTTCCCCTAGTTTTGTTATAAAGAAACATGTTAAATTTCAAGAAGGGGAGCAATGTTGGCTACTACCAACAACGTTTTCATTAGCTAATCCCAAACCGAGGACAGTTTGTTGTCAAGAAGGGGAGGATGATGAGGACATGACACCATCGGATACGACCATTGTTTATAAGGTGAGCTCGTTCCTACATTTGCATAGTGATTTTTGGTATAATTCACTTGGTTCCACATGTACATGTCGTTATTTCAATATAGGTACAAATATGTCTCAACGTGCAAGTTCATCAAAGTTGAATTTTCGGTTCATCGACAGCTCGACAGTGCTTCATTAGGAAGGCCATAACTCAGCCATCTGGAGTGCGATCGAGGTCAATGAGCACTTGATGGAAAGCTTGTTTGATAAGATTTCAAATAGATCTAGTCTCATCTCAATATCACATCAGCAAGGCCTCCAAACCATCAAGATATTCTGTCGCTGTTTCTGCTGGGAGCTACACTGTCGTTATGGGCTTGTTATTCATCCTTGGGACCCTGGCCCAAGTGGGAGCACACCCCAAGGACTGGGAGAACCCACCAAGAAAGCCCTTGGACATCCTACTCCTTGGCCACCACCTTAGGAGGCCAGGAAGGACGTCTAAGCCAAGCCGGAGGCCCAGTCCAACTTGAGTTCGAGTCCATCTCGGGCTCCAGGACCAGCGTGTAGTAAAACGGACGTCTAGGTCGCATACGAACTCCGTTTTTTATGATCCACATATGGATGAAAAGATAATTTCATAAGGAAACCAATGGAAGTGGCCCCACATAAAAATTCCATTAGAATCAATGGAAATCGTCAAAACAAGTTGACATCCAGAATCTGTCACGGCACTACGTCGTTGTCTTTTGGGCCGTTAGGCCTTGTAACATGTTGGGACACCTTTAGGACATGAAGAGGAATCCTTGGATGTCCCTTAGGCTATATAATCAGTAGCCACCACCTACTTTAGGTTTTGAGTTTTGTTTTAGATCAATCTGTCGTTGAACAGTCGCCGTTATCGGTTTGAAAGACCCCAACTTCGAGTGCTTAATCATTCATCTGCAATTGTCACTTTAATTGAGTTGCTTTTTATCTTGTTCTTGCTTGTGTTCTTCGATTGGTAGCAGGGATTAGCCTTCTTGGCGAGGTCAACCAGATTATGACACGGTTGATAACCGAAGGAGACGTGATGCTAAGGTTGCAGGGTTTGGGTCTTTGTGATCTGAAGCCGTATCGGTGTGTGGCTCTCCGAACAAATCGTTGTTTATCTTGAACCTGACGAAAGATCGGGATCCCCGTTCCCATTAGTACTTCTCACACCCCCAGCCCCCACCGACTGATGATGACATCACGCACCCGCAGCCCAGGCGCAGGTGGTGCCCGGGCGGCCGCTCTTATCGCGCTCGCCAGGCACAACGCGAGCGGGGCCACCCCGACACCACGCGAACTTAGGGTGACACGCCGCGCTCCACCGGTATCCCACGCCCAGCTGTTGGCACAAGGTCCCTGGTTGGGGACCTGTCTAGCCTGAGCCTAGACAAGGGAAAGGCACCGGTGGCGCATGACAACGCCCTGTCATCAAGCTCGGCCCCGCCACCTCCTAAGGAGTCGACTTTGGCGGCGCAAAGCCTAGTAATGGCACCATCCCCATACCCCTTTGGGTTGAGAAATGCCGCCACCACCTATGCTTCCGCCTATGCTTCTGCTCATGCAGAGCCCTTAGGACGCCACCAACGCTTCGCCCTTGGACTTCCTCCTCCTTGGCCACCACCTTACGAGGCTAGCAAGGACGTCCAAGCCAAGCCAGAGGCCCAGTCCAACTTAAGTTCAAGTCCACAGGGTCCCCTTGCTGCACGACCGCCTTGGCAACCAACGTGAGGCACAGGGTGACCACGAGGTGGTTAGTAGGCGACGGTGACACGATAATGAGGGGCCCTCCTGGGGCTACCATCTACATCGAGGTGGCCGCTACGATAGCGGGGAAGACCGTAGTCCTTCCCCTGAGCCGCCTAGTCCCCGAGTCTTTAGCAGAGCCATCCATGCTACGCATTTTCTAGCCCGGTTTCAACAACCGGCCAACCTCACGAAGTACAGCGGTGAGACCAATCTCAAACTTTGGCTAGCCAATTACCGCCTGGCTTGTCAGCTAGGTGGCGCGGACGATGACTTGCTCATCATCCACAACCTCTCGTTGTTCCTGTCAGACTCGGTGCGAGCCTGGCTTGAACACCTCCCTCCCTCATGGATCCATGACTGGCGCGACTTGGTAAGGGTCTTCGTCGGGAACTTTTAGGGCACATACGTGCGCCCTGGGAACTCTTGGGACCTGAAAAGTTGTCGCCAGGGCCTAGATGAGTCTCTTCGAGACTTCATCCGGCGCTTCTCCAAGAAATGCACTGAGTTGCCAAGCGTTGGCGACTCAAAAATCGTCTAGGCTTTCCTCTTCGGCACCACCTGCCGAGACCTGGTCCGAGAGTTGGGCCAGAATGTGCCAACCTCGACGGCCGCACTCCTCGACATCGCCACCAACTTTGCCTCGGGTGAAGAGGTCGTTGGGGCCATCTTCCCCAACGACGATGCCAAGGGGAAGCGGAGGGACGAGACCCCAGGGCCTCGGCTCCCCACCTCCCCAAGAAGAAGAAAAAGGGGCACCAGGGGAAGCAGGAAGTCCTCGAGGCTAGCCTAGTCACGGCCGTAGAGTGCAAAAATCCCTAAGGCCCCAGAGGCCCTGGGCTCTTCAACGATATGCTCAAGAAACCCTGCCCTTACCACTAGGGCCTGGTAAAGCATACCCTCGAAGAATGCACCATGCTCTGGCATTACTATGCCAAGCTCGGGCTCCCCGACGATGATGCTAAGAGGAGGGGCGGCGGCGACAAGGACGACGACAAGGACGACGGATTCCCCAAAGTGCACAATGCTTTCATGATCTTTGGCGGGCCTTCAGCGTGCCTCACAGCACGACAGTGGAAGAGGGAGCACTGTGAGGTCTTCTTGGTGAAGGTGGCCGCTCTCGAGTACCTCAACTGGTCTCAGGAGGCAATCACCTTTGACTGGGACAACCATCCTGATTACGTCCTGAACCCCAGGCAGTACCCACTTGTCGTCGACCCCATTATCGGCAACACCCGGCTCACTAAGGTATTGATGGACGGAGGCAGCGGCCTCAACAACCTCTACGCCAACACCCTGGAGCTCCTAGAGCTCGACCAGTCATGGCTCTGGGGTGGTGCTGCGCCTTTCCACAGCATTGTACCGGGGAAACACACACGGCCCCTCGGGCGTATCGACCTGCCCGTCTGCTTTGGTACTCCCTCCAACTACTACAAGGAGGTCCTCACCTTCGAGGTGGTTGCATTCAAGGGAACCTACCACGCCATCCTAGGGCGGCCGTGCTACGCCAAGTTTATGGTGGTCCCCAACTACACGTACCTGAAGCTCAAGATGTCGGGCCCCAACGGCGTCATCACTGTCGAGTCCACGTACAAGCATGCATACGACTGCGACATCGAGTGCATCGAGTATGCCGAGGCTATCATGGAGGCCAAGACCCTCATCGTAAACCTCAACCAGCTCGGCAGCGAGGTGCCCGACTCCAAGCATCATGCTGGGACTTTTGAGCCCGTGGAGGCCGTCAAACTCATCCTGGTCAACCCCACCTACCTCGATGACCGGGCGCTAAGGATCAGTGCCACCCTCAACATCAAATAGGAAGTCGTGCTCGTCGACTTTCTTCACACGAATGCCGATATGTTCACGTGGGGTCCCTCGGATATGCCGGGCATACCAAGGGAGGTCACCGAGCATGCCTTGGACATCTAGGCTGGCTCTAGGCTAGTGAAGCAGCGCCTGCGCCGATTTGACGAGGAAAAGCGCAGAGCCATCGGTGAAGAGATACAGAAGCTCCTGGCGGCTAGATTCATCAAAGAAGTGTCCCATCTAGAGTGGTTAGCTAATCCTGTATTAGTTAAGAAGAAAATGGGAAGTGGAGAATGTGTGTAGACTACACCAGTCTAAACAAAGCATGTCCAAAAGTCCCTTTCCCATTACCTCAAATTGACCAAATCATTGACTCCACTGCGGGATGTGAGACCCTATCCTTCCTTGATGCGTATTCCGGTTACCATCAGATCAAGATGAAAGAATCCGACCAGCTCACGACTTCTTTCATCACACCATTTGGCATGTACTGCTATGTGACTATGCCGTTCGGCCTCAGAAACATAGGGGCCACATACCAGCGGTGCATGACCCATGTCTTTGGCGAGCACATAGGGAAGACCGTCGAGGCCTACATGGACGACATCGTGGTCAAGTCTAGGAAAGCCTGTGATCTCGTCAGCGACTTGGAAATAACCTTCAGATGCCTCAGGGAGAAGGGCATTAAGCTCAACCCTGAAAAGTGCGTCTTCGAGGTCCCCCAAGGCATGCTTTTAGGATTTATAGTCTCAGAACGCGGCATCGAAGCCAACCCGGAGAAGGTCTTGGCCGTGACCAACATGGGGCCGATCTGAGACCTCAAGGGAGTACAGAGGGTTATGGGATGCCTTGTGGCCCTGAGCCGCTTCATCTCACGCCTTGGTGAAAAGGGCTTGCCTCTGTACCGCCTCTTGAGGAAATCGGGACACTTTTCTTGGACCCCCGAGGCCGAAGAAGCCCTCGCCAAACTCAAGGCATTGCTCACCAATCCTCCCATCCTGGTAGTGCCAGCCAAGGGCGAGGCTCTCTTACTTTATGTCACCGCAACGACCCAAGTGGTCAGCGCGGCCATAGTAGTCGAGAGGCAGGAAGAGGGGCATGCTCTACCCATCCAATGACCTATCTACTTCATCAGCGAAGTGCTCTCCGAGACCAAAACACGCTACCCCCACATCCAGAAACTGATCTACGCCTTAGTCTTGGCTCGACGCAAGCTACGTCACTACTTCGAATCCCACCCGGTAACCGTGGTGTCATCTTTCCCCCTGGGGGAGATAATCCATAACTGGGAGGCCTCGGGTAGGATAGCCAAGTGGGCCATTGAACTCATGGGGGAGGCTCTGTCCTTTGCGCCTCGGAAAGCAATCAAATCTCAGGTCTTGGCCGATTTCGTGGCAGAGTGGACCAACATCCAACTGCCACCTGCCCAAGTCTAGGTGGAATGCTGGACCATGTACTTCGACGGGTCCCTGCTGAAGACCGGGGTGGGCGCGGGTCTGCTCTTCATCTCACCCCTTGGAGTACACATGCGCTACATGATCCAGCTCCACTTCGCCGCCTCCAACAATGCAGCCAAGTACGAAGCCCTCGTCAACGGCTTGCAGATAGCCATCAAACTTGGAGTACGTCGCCTCGACGTGTGGGGCGACTCGCAGCTCATTATCGATCAGGTGATGAAGGAGTCGAACTGCCATGACCCCAAGATGGAGGCGTACTGCACGCTGGTACATCGCCTTGAAGACAAGTTCGACGGTCTTGAACTCAGCCACATCGCACGTAAATTCAACGAGGCCGTGGATGAACTGGCAAAGATGGCGTCGGCGTGGGTCCCAGTCCCCCCGAATGTTTTTGCTAGATACCTCCACAAGCCTTCCATCAACTATGCCTTGGCGGTGGAAGAGGGCCCACCAGTCGAGCCCACCGCAGGACTCGAGGCCCCTCCATCGCGGAGACCCCTTCGGCGAGCCCAAGGTGATGGAAGTCAACACAGAGCCTCCCAAGGCCAACCAAGGCACAGACTAGCGGGTCCCATTCCTTGATTGCCTTGTTTGAGGAGAGCTCCCTATGGACAGGACTGAAGCCAGATGGCTCGCATGATGAGCCAAGACTTACGTCCTCAGCAACAGCGAGTTGTATCGGCAAAGCCCATCTGGCGTCCTCCAGCGATGCATCACCACCGAGGCAGGCCAAGCCCCACTTTGGGACTTGCACGTAGGGGCCTACGGGCACCATGCAGTGCCTCAGACACTCATCGGAAACACCTTCCGCCAAGGGTTCTACTGGCCGATGGCAGTTGCTGACACCACCAAGCTAGTACGCTCCTGTGAGGGATGCCAGTACTATGCGTGGCAAACACACCTCCTGGCCCAAGCCCTCCAAACCATCCCCGTTACATGGCCCTTCGCCATGTGGGGGCTGGACATGGTTGGGCCTCTACAGAAAGCCCCCGGGGGCTACACCCATCTGTTGGTAGCAATTGATAAGTTCTCCATGTGGATCGAGGCTCGTTCGATCAATCAAATCAAATCCGAGCAAGCGGTGCTGTTCTTCACTAATATCATCCATAGGTTCGGTGTTCCGAACACCATCATCACTGACAACGGGACGCAATTCACCGACCGCAAGTTCCTAATGTTCTGCGACGACCACCACATCCGTGTGGCCTGGTCGGCCATGGGACACCCTAGGATGAATGGCCAAGTAGAACGTGCCAATGGCATGATCCTACAAGGCCTCAAGCCGAGAATATACAACCAGTTGAAGAAGTTTGGCAAGAAATGGCTTGCCAAACTCCTGTCAGTTATCTGGAGCCTGAGGAATACCTCGAGCCGAGCCACGGGGTTCACACCATTCTTCCTGGTCTATGGGACCGAGGCCATCCTCCCCACTAACTTGGAGTATGGTTCAGCGAGGCTTCAGGCCTACAACGAGCAGAGCAACCACACTACCCGCGAGGACGCCCTCGACGAACTGGAGGAAGCCCGAGATGTTGCGCTGCTACATTCGGCCAAATACTAGCAAGCTCTATGATGCTATCAAGCCCGGCACGTTCGAAGCCAAGACCTGAAGGTGGGCGACCTGGTGCTGAGGCTAAGGCAGAGCAACAAGGGCCACCACAAGCTGACCCTACCATGGGAAGGACCGTACATCGTCGCCCAAGTGCTGAAGCCCGGGACTTACAAGCTAGCCAATGAGAAGGGCGAAATCCTCACCAACGCTTGGAACATAGAACAGCTACGTCGCTTTTACCCTTAAATTTCCAAGCATTGTATACATTGTTTCTCGAAATACAATTAAGAAGCATTCTTTAGTTGTTCTAATTTTTAGAGAAACCCCCCGAGCCCATCGCGGGCCTCGGCATTTCAATAACACCATAAGGGAGACTCAGCTCTGCCTCTATAGAGGTGCCCACTGCGGGGCTCGAATAGGACACGGCTCTGCCTCTGCAGAACCAAGCCTCCCTCGGGGGTTAGAAGGGGGGACTCCCCCCTAAGTCCCACACACCATTTTTTAGTCTTTTTTCGAAAAAATTTCTACGCCAAACTCTCTAGCGTGCTCTGACAAATTGATTGTGAAAAACCTAAGGACCAAAAGACTGTCTCAAGGCCAAAAGGCCAGCTGAGTCGTGAGATGGCCTACGCCTCTGGGCTATGGCACTCCCTCACCACCTTTTGCCTGAGGCGCAGCTTAGGCTCCAAGGAAATTTTTTGCAAGAGATTTGTTTAGAGACGAAACAGAGGGCAGAGGCTCGGAAATACAATAAAAAAATGATTAAGAAACATAGACACACGAATACTTTAAAAAAAGGCCTCAATGGCCACCAATGTTATGGTAGGGTAACATAATCCCTAATCTATTTACATGGCCTCTTGGGGATAGGTCAAGGTTCAGGGTCTCCAGCATCGGTGGATGGCATGGGAGGGACCACCTCCTCTTCGAACAGCTTGGCCAGCGCCGTGCCAGGGCCCTCCACTGCCTCCATCAGCTTCGCTACCTCCTCATCGGCCTCCTCGTCATCATTGGGCAGGATGTAGCCATCGCTGATGGCCTTGAGGTCGATGCCGATGTAGTGCGAGGCGATGACAGCCAGGGTGCGCTTGACGCCCATGTGTAGCGCCCCTCGAAGTTGCTCGTGCACTTGGCCACTCAACGCAATCAGGCAGCTCCCAAGGGAGCTGCCTGACTGGACCCCCTCAACCTCTAGGGCCTCGCAGGCAGTATGGGTGGCACTCTTCAGCATGTCGTGCTCCCCGGTCTCGGTCTCAAGCACCGCCTGCACTGCGACAGAGGCCTCAGCTACCCGGGTGACCTCCTTCTCCAACTCTATGCCAAAAGAAACAGAATGGGTTGAGCACAAAAGAAAACAAGCCAAATAGGGGCAGAGGCCTATGGGACTCACCCTCGGCTTTCTCCTCCTAGCGCTGGGCCTCGACCCGAGAGGCCTCGGCTTTCTCCTTCTAGTGCTAGGCCTTGGCTTTTTCCTTCCAGCCCTGGACCTTGACCCGAGAAGCCTTGGCCGCCCTGGAAGCCTCGCTCCCCAGCTCTGCATCACACCAGGGAGTTAGGGGGCGAACACAAGAAAAGCAAATAAAACAAGGGGAACAGGACTCACCCTCGGCCTTTCCCCTCCAGACCACAGCCTCAGTCCGGGAAGCCTCAGACACCTTGAGGGCCTCATCCAAGGCACCTTTCATCAGTTGGTGCGCACCTTGCATTGTCCCTAGCTATCCAACAAGGGCCTTGATAGAGGCCGTCGTGTTGACACCGTTTTTTTTGCACGTGTCAAAATAATCGGAGTGGATTAATCGGCAAGGGGAAAGTTATTGAATACTTTGATAGCCAATGAAAGCCAGTTTGTAAAAATAGTTGCCGATAGCTGGTGATGATCGATGGAAAGGTTGATTTGGACTCGGGCGTTGCCGATGAGGTTGGAAGACTACTGCCGATGAAACAGGGAGTATGCCGATGAAGGAAGACTTGAAGACTACTGCCGATGAAGCAGGGAGTATGCCGATGAAGGAAGACTTGAAGCCTACTGCCAATGAAATAGGGAGTATGCCGATGGGAAGGAGGACAGTGAGATTTCCATCGTAATTGAGGCGGACAGGGAAATAGATAGGAGTTGATTTCCTTTTCTGTATTTGTTAGGTTATGATTCGTGTAAGAGTCACGTGTTTCCTTAGATATGGGATTGGTGTCCTAGTTGTGTTTGGTTGTGTCTCTTTAGATCAGGGTATAAATATGGAGTAAGGGGCAATGTAATAAATATATCAATCAATATCAAAACCAACTTTT
This sequence comes from Miscanthus floridulus, assembly GCF_019320115.1. Taxonomy (NCBI): domain Eukaryota; kingdom Viridiplantae; phylum Streptophyta; class Magnoliopsida; order Poales; family Poaceae; genus Miscanthus; species Miscanthus floridulus. Next base: position 2,452,148 of record NC_089590.1, on the reverse strand, counting down.
ACTCCTATTTGCATCTACTTTTCGGCGACTTCGTCAATTTGCATATTTTTCTTTTTACGAGTTCTCATTGATTCGGCGAGCTGCATCGCTTCAGTGCAATCTTCGGCGATTCTCGAGTTCCGCGTGAGCACCTCTTGGCCGTGACTTCCGGGCGTATCGCTGTTGTCAGGACCAAAGTGTTCGTTTCTTCATCCTTGTCGATTAGCAGGTCAAATCGACTGGCACGCTTTGGATATCGATTCGGGTATTAGTCCTTTGTGTTTGCAGATCACTTTTGCATCAACACATCTTTTGGCACGCCCGGTGGGACGCTTCAACCAATATGTTCAACTCCGAGATCGATCCAGGGAACATTATCGCAGTATCAGAAGAAGATCTCAAGGAAGAACAGAGGCAGGCTATGGAAAAGGCTGTAGAAGAATACAAGCAGCTTTGTCTGAGATCGTTTAGCTTGAACAAGAGTGGACAAGTCATCCAGAAGCAAGATTTGCCGTTGCCTCGGCAGGTTACCTTTGACTCCAATCCTGGTAAACTTCAAGAGATGGTTAATTCTGCAGTAAATCATGCTTTGATTAATCATTCCAATGTGCTGTCCAATACTGTTCATAATGCTGTGGTTCGAACTCTCAAAGAAGGACAAGTGGCACCACATTACGTTGGGCCTGCCTATCATCAACCAGAGCCGGCATCTGTCAAAACTCCATCGGCTCCTTCGGCCGTTGTGGGTACAGAAGTTACTTCCCCTCCAGTATTGGCAGGCTCACCTAATATACAATCTACACCGATACAATCAGATCAGGTGTTACCAGGAGGGCGAGTTCAGCTTAATACAGATCTATCGGCATCAGCTATGTCAGGCCCTGTGTCTCAGAATAACCAGATTCCTACTAATTGGTGGGGATATGGCATGCCTCCAGAGTCATCTGCTTTCAATCCTAGATTACCTCAAGTATTTGATGCAGCAGGAAGAGCGCCTATATCATCGGCCGTTTCGCCGATGGCTCAAGTGCCTCAATATGCCGCAACTACTTCTATACAACCAACTCCAGGAGGTTTCCAGATGCCTATGATTCAAACATTCAATTCAAGTCCATCGGCGAGCGTACTGCCGATGCAGCAGAAAGCCCCTGCTATGAGTCAAACTGGGGTTCAGTTCATGCCTCAAACCAGTTATAATTATCCAACAATATCAGCAAATTACCAGCCATCGGTAAGTTTTGTGCCGATGAGTTCTAATAATGATTGGTCAGGACAGTTACCTGTTCAACATACAGTTCAGCGAAATCAGCAGGTTGCAGGGATTCAACAAGGTCATATGCAAGCTGGTTTCCAGAATCAAGCATCGGCGGCCCAGCCGATGAATCCTTTCCAACAGGTTAATGGACCACAAGTAGCGGCAAATATGCCGATTGCTGGAGATCGTGGGCCACAAAGATATGTGGAAGGATGTCAGCAGGCACCTCCTGTAGAAATTCAACCAGTTCGTCAGCAGGAGGCTGATGCTTTTTGGGCCGATAAGATAGCAGAGATTATGAAGGATCAGTTTGGGATAAAGCCCAAGGTCAATACTTATTCTTATCGGACTCCATACCCTCCTGCATACGATTTAATTCCTCTCCCAAATCGGTACAAGGTACCGGATTTCACTAAATTCTCTGGGCAAGATGATACATCAACAATGGAACATGTCAATCGCTTCATTATTCAATGTGGAGAGGTAGCTAACAGAGATGAATTAAGAGTTCGATTATTTTCATCATCTTTGTCTGGATCAGCATTTACATGGTTCATTTCATTGCCACCAAATTCTATTATTACTTGGGTTGATCTAGAAAAACAATTCCACAAGTATTTCTTTGCTGGAATCCATGAAAAGAAGCTTACCGATTTAGTAAAATTGAGACAGCGTAATGATGAATCGGTAGAGAGCTTTGTACAAAGGCTACGAGATGTAAAAAATAAGTGCTACAGCCTGGTGCTGGATGATCGGCAGCTTGCCGATTTGGCTTTCCAGGGGTTATTGCCACATCTTAAGGACAGATATGCTTCTCAGGAGTTTGAAAGCCTCAGTCATCTTGTGCAAAGGATCTCTGATCAAGATACTAGGGTTTTTGAACCTAAAAAGAACTGGAGTAAAAAGGTATCATTTGTTGAAGAAGTAGGAGATTCTGACTCTGATGAAGAACCAGTTATCGGCTTAGCTGAGTGGGTTAAGAATAAAAAGCCGATATCATGCCCCTTTGGTCAAAAAGAGCCAGAAAAGTTTACCTTTGATATCACCAAGGCCGATAAAATATTTGATCTTCTGCTTCAAGAGGGCCAAATTAAGCTGTCACCTAATCACGTGATCCCATCGGCAGAAGAGTTGAAGAAGATTTTGTACTGCAAATGGCACAATGCAACTTCACACAGTACAAATGAGTGCAAGGTATTCAGGCAACAGTTACAATCGGCTATTGAATCTGGGAGAATTAAGTTTGGTACTTCCAAGACCCAGAAGCCGATGAAAATTGATCAACATCCTTTTCCAGCAAATATGTTGGATGCCAAAGGAAAGACCAAGGTATTGACGTCAGAGGCTGCTGAGAAAAACGCGTCAGTAGACCCCCAACATCGGATAACTACCGATGATGCAAAGAGTAAGGGTTTGCTAGGGGAAAGCAGTAGTTCCAAAAAACCTCCTCGACCTGGCATTGTGATTACTCATCGAAGGCAGCAGGAGGGTTGGCGTCAACGTAATGACCGATATCGGCAACAGCAAGAAATGAGACGTCAGGAAGAGTGGAATCGACATAAAGATCATTGGAGATGTCCGTTCTTCATCCATTGCTGGGAAGAAGGTATTAAATTGCCAACTGTTGAAAATTGCCCTGAGTGTAATGGTTATTACGGAGTCAATCGTTCAGAAAGGAGGTTTCAACGTGGTAATCAGGGTTTGTCTATCAACGAGCTGATCAAAGGCAGAGCATCAGTGCATGATCGGCTGGGGGGCAGACTTAGTGTACATGAGAGGCTTGGTAAACGCGCTGGATATTTTCCAAGGAATCAAGAGGAGCTTGAGGAAATGGCAAACGCAAGAGTTCCCGATGAGGAGATATTCTACAGGGACCCTAATATACGTCGCGTAGAGCTAACTAGGACTTGTTATCAGCCGGTTTGGAAAACCAAGTTTCCTCGATGGTGCCCAGAGGGTCTGACAAAGACACAGAGAAGGAGGATGCAACGTGAGCGTCAGGAGGATTTATACCAGGAGGAAAATTCCTCCAATGAAAGGCCTGGTCATCAGCAGTGGCAGGTAAAACACAAAAATAAGGGTCCATCGGCAGATGTTAATATGGTATTCATGTTGCCGATGGAGTTTCTGGCACTATCTGATAATGAGGAAGAAGTTGTTTTCTCTGATCAAGTAGCTCAGCTAACGCTAGATCCAATGATGGCTAGTTTTTGAGAAACCTACCGATGACGAGAGACAGCATCTTAAGGCTTTATTTGTGAAGGGCAGAGTTGATGGGCAGCCTATGTCTAAGGTACTTATTGATGGAGGGGCTGCGATTAATATTATGCCTTACGTGATGTATCGGAAACTTGGTAAGGGAGATCAAGACTTGACCAAAACCGATATGATGTTGAAAGATTTTGAAGGCAATGTGTCACCGGCTAAAGGGGCAGTATGCGTTGAATTGACCATCGGCAGCAAAACCTTGCCAACGACGTTCTTTGTTATCAACGGCAAGGGTGCATATAATCTACTTCTAGGGAGGGATTGGATTCATGCTAATTGTTGTGTTCCTTCTACAATGCATCAATGCCTCGTACAATGGATTGGGGATAAGATTGAAGTCGTCCCTGGTGATTCTTCTTATATCATCGCATCGGCAGAATCAGATACTTATGAGCGAACTAAATGCATATCAGGAGAAGCTTGGGAAAAAGAGTTCCTTAGAGTTGCTGATTATGAAATTCCACCGATCCAAGCAGTCGGTTCTGAAGAGGAGTTTTAATGGATAGGTTTGCCGATGATGGAAAATTAGGTCAAGGGTTCACATCGGCAGATGATTTAGTAGAAGTAGATATCGGTGATGGTGATAGGTCAAGACCTACTTTTATTAGTGCTAAGTTAAATTCCAAGTGTAAGCAGCGAATAACAGATTTGTTAAAAGAATATAAAGATTGTTTTGCTTGGGATTATACTGAGATGCCTGGATTAGACCGATCGATAGTTGAACATCGGTTACCTATCAAATCTGGATTTCAGGCCACATCAGCAGCCAGCGCGCCGATGTAACCCTAATGTACTTCCTGACATTAAGGCCGAAATAACTAAATTAATTGAAGCAAAGTTTATTCGGCAATGTCGATACGCAGAGTGGATCTCTAATGTGGTTCCTGTTTATAAGAAAAATGGGAAACTTCGTGTTTGTATTGATTTCAGGAATCTCAACAAAGCCACACCGATGGATGGCTATCCAATGCCGATTGCTGATTTGTTGATTGATGCTGCGGCTGGACATCAAATTATTAGCTTCATGGATGGTAATGCAGGTTACAATCAAATATTCATGGCTGAGGAGGATATTCCCAAGACTGCTTTCAGATGTCCAGGACATGTGGGGTTGTTCGAGTGGATAGTCATGACGTTTGGTTTGAAAAATGCCGGCGCTACTTATCAAAGGGCTATGAACTTTATTTTTCATGAGTACATCGGCACATTAGTGGAGATCTACATTGATGATGTAGTGATTAAGTCTGGAGATATCACAGCACATTTAGCCGATCTGCGAAAGATACTGGAGTGCACAAGGAGGCATGGATTGAAGATGAATCCTAATAAATGTGCATTTGGTGTATCGGCAGGACAATTCTTGGGTTTTATGGTGCATCAACGGGGCATTGAAATCAGTAGGAAGTCTATTGATGCAATTAACAAGGTGATTGCTCCTGCCAATAAGACTGAATTGCAATCTTTGATCGGTAAGATTAATTTCATTAGAAGATTCATATCTAATCTGTCGGGTAAGATCAAGGCTTTCAGCCCACTACTTAAATTAAAAGCTGATCAGGAATTTGTATGGGGAGTTGAACAGCAATTAGCCCTTGATGAAATTAAGAAATATTTATCAAATCCTCCAGTGCTAGTTCCACCTCAACATGGGAAGCCTTTCAGGTTGTATTTGTCAGCTGATGATACAGTTATCGGTTCAGCTCTTATTCAAGAATTTGAAGGGAAGGAGCGTGTTGTTTATTATTTGAGCAGAAGATTAGTGGATGCTGAGACGAGGTATTCGGCTATCGAGAAATTGTGTCTGTGCTTATACTTTTCTTGTGTCAAATTAAGGCATTATTTGTTATCTGCCGAGTGTATGGTCATATGCAAAGACGATGTGGTCAAGTATATGCTGTCGATGCCGATATTAAGTGGTAGAATCGGCAAATGGATTTTAGCATTATCAGAATTTGAGCTACGCTACAAATCAACTAAGGCAGTTAAAGGGCAAGTGATGGCTGATTTTGTCACTCAGCATTGTAATACGGTGGATTCTTTGGGGATTGCTCCCTGGACACTTTTCTTCGATGGGTCCACATGTGGTGAAGGAGCGGGTATCGGCATTGTGTTAATTTCACCTCAAGGAAAGAAGTATGAATTTTTGTTGCCGATTGTTGCTACAGCGACAAATAATCAAGCTGAATACCAAGCCTTGATAAAGGGGTTAGAATTGCTGAAGGAGATACGTGCCGATGTTGTTGAAATCTTTGGCGATTCTATGCTAGTTATAAATCAATTAGCTGGAATTTATGAATGCCGAAGTGAAGCTTTGATTCCGTATTATGAAAGATGTTTGCAATTGTTGAAAGGATTTAGAGATTTTCGTCTTGAACATATCTCTCGATTGCATAATGAGGAAGCTAATCGACTAGCTCAGCATGCTTCAGGGTATCAGCCTATTCAGGAAGTGCTAACATCGGCAGTTGATACCGATGATTGGAGGAAAGAGATTGTCGATTATTTAAAGGATCCATGTAGAAAGGTCGAGAGACGTATAAGGTTCCAAGCTACCAAATATGTGCTCCTCGATGATGAATTATATTATCGAACTATAGATGGAGTTTTACTCAGATGTGTTAGCAATGATGAATCGAAAAGCTTGATGGGTGAAATTCATGAAGGAGTATGTGGGGCACATCAATCGGCTTTCAAGATGAAATGGATGATCAGAAGGAATGGGTACTATTGGCCGACTATTCTTGAAGATTGTTTTAAATATTTTAAGGGATGCCAGGGGTGTCAAAAGTTTGGTAATATTCAAAGAGCGCCTGCATCGGCTATGAATCCTATAATCAAACCATGGCCGTTCCGGGGATGGGCTATTGATCTCATTGGTCAGATCTATCCGCCATCGAGTAAAGGACATAAATTTATTCTGGTTGCTACCGATTATTTCACAAAGTGGGTTGAGGCAATTCCTTTAAAGAAGGTGACATCGGTCAATATGATTGATTTTGTGAAAGAGCATATTGTTTACCGATTTGGTATTCCTCAGACTATCACTACCGATCAGGGTACTATGTTTACATCAGGAGAATTTGATGAGTTTGCTGTAGGTATGGGAATTAAAATTTTAAATTCTTCTCCATATTATGCTCAAGCTAATGGTCAAGCTGAGGCTTCTAACAAAGGGATCATCAAACTCATTAAGCGCAAAATTGAAGAAAATCCTAGGAGGTGGCATACAGTATTAAATGAAGCCTTGTGGTCATGTCGGATGTCATATCATGGTGCAACCAAAGTAACGCCTTATCAGTTAGTATATGGACACGATGCAGTATTGCCTTGGGAAATTAAGGTTGGCTCTAGACGAATACGTTCTCAAAATCAGCTGACAACCGATGATTATGATACTCTTATGAAGGATGAGTTGGAAGATGTGGCGGGTCATCGGTTAAGGGCTTTAGTTAGTATTGAAGAAAATAAGAAAAGAGTAGCTAGATGGTATGACAAGAAGGTGAAAGTAAAAGAGTTTGCCGATGGAGATCTGGTCTGGAAATTGATTTTACCGATTGGGACTAAAAGTTCAAAGTTTGGAAAGTGGTCTCCTAATTGGGAAGGTCCATATCGGATAAATCAGTCTATTCCTGGTAATGCATATATTTTAGAAACCCTCGAAGGGGTTGTGTTTCCCAGAGCGTTAAATGGAAAATATTTAAAGAAATATTACCCTAGTATCTGGACAGATGCATAAAAGTATAAGTGCCGATAACAGTACTATCGGCTAGAATTATGCAAGGGTATCAATGTCTCATAAAGTGCCGATACAATAAATAAGATTACACGTTCAGTAAGGATTGGATAGCTAATATCGCACGCAGGCGAATCTGGTCGGCTTCTTCCATTTCTTTGATGTCGTCATCGGCAGCACCTTCCACAGGCTTGAGTTTCTTCTTCATGGCTAAAGCTTTGCGAGCTTGGATATCTCTTTCTTGCTGAAGGGCTTTGACGGCATTGGGTAGCTGGCTTTCTTCTTGTTGAGCATGAGTTAAGGCTGCATCGATTTCTTTCAATTCGGCCAATAGAGCTGCCTTCCTTGCCGATAGATCCAAGATTTTCTGCTTAAGTGCAGCACCCGAAGTCTGCAAGTTGACGATGCCCTTGTGTTTCTCATCAGCGATTTGTTTCAGTTGTAGCATCTCTTCTTTGAGTTGAGCTTGAGCTGCTCTATCGGCAATGCGCTGAGCAGCCCGTTGATATTGCAGTTGACGGCTTTCTAAGTGAGCTGCTGGGAAGAGTATTTCTTCAACATTGGCAGGGACCTGGCCACGAATTGTTTTGAAAATTGCCTTTGCGGGGTCCGAGTCATCTACCAGTTGGGCGGTACCTTGCTGTAGCAAGTTCAGGAGGGTTTCCAACTTGGATTTAGTCTCTGCCGATATTGTTCCCAGTGCAAGGGAAGAACTTGTTTCCTCTCCATCGTCGTCAGAAATGTCAATAGCAAAGGAAAATAGGCTGTTCGGGGAATCTTGTTCCTGAGAGAAAGACAAGGAGATCAATCAGGGGTAAGTATGAGTATTGTAAAATCAGATAGGTTGATCGGTTTACCTGTTTCAAGGCAATTTCCTGTGCTTGACTGGAGGAAGCAACCTGGAGTATGTCGTGTGGATCGGCTGAGCTTGCCGATGGGATATCCTCTGTGACTTCATCGGTGGTGGGCTCTTGAGGTATGATGACCGATGGCATTGGGGCAGATGTAGGGATCGGCATAGACCTTTGTCGTTTTGGCTGTGCTTCAGTATCTGTTGAAGCTTTGCGCTTTGCTTGGACATCGGCAACGATTGGCTGGGGGGCATCGACACTTGTTGGTTGTGAAGCTTGGGCATCTGGTACGTTTGCCGATGTACCCAATTGTTGCTGCAAAACAAGTGTAAGATATGATATTTAACAGATAAAGTGTAAAGTCAAGAAGCTACCTCTGAAGGAGTGGTGCTTGATATCGGCGGAATTGCCGATGACGATCCCGTAGCAGCTCTTACCCCCTGATGATTAAGGTTAATATAGTTTGTGATCGGCATAAGTGAAAATAAACAAGGTTGTTACCTTAAAGGCTTTGACCAAGGTTGTAGCAGCGGCCGATGGGGTAGCCCTGGATGTAGCCAATTTGGACTTAGAAGTGATGGTCTTAGTACGAATCTTCTGGTGGGTCAAAGCGGCTAAGGTGGGAGCGTTGTAGCCGATCGGCGATGTTGGGGAAACAGGCCGGAGGTTGAAGGGTTTCCCACTTTTGCTCACCGATGGTGCTGGGTTGTTAACCTGTTACAAGGGAATCAGTTACTGATAAATGAAAGGAAAAGCAGAAGGGAGTTCAAGGAAACTTACCGCGTCGTCAGGGATGGCATATTCAGAATCGATCATGTGCCGATATGTGTGAGCAGAAGTCGCGAACAGTTGCTCTTTCCACTCTCGCCACCATTGCTTGTATGACTCGGTGATGAAAGATATTGGTGTCCAGGTGGATATATCAACATCTGTGGTATCGGCATCAGGAGAAAGTTGTACTACCTTGTTCCAGTCTGTTCCGCAGGTGATTGTTTCCCTGGGTTTGATCACATCAGCAAAGCAGAGTTTGATTGGCAGTTGCCCAAAAGCCAATTGGCGGGATACTGCCGATGGGTTGTAAAATTCATATGTAATGTTGGTGTTTTTCCCGCTGCCGAATGTGTTTACTGGAATTGCCCTGGGAGTGATGATAGCCATCATGAGCTCATTATCTTGATTCAGAGTGTCATCGGCGAAGTTGAAAAGAAGGGGGAATCTGTTTTCTTCGTCGATATAAGGCACCCAGGCCCTATGATCACGAGAAAGACCATTATAGAAGCTTTGAAAGAATCTGCCGATTTGGTCTTCGTTGGCTTCTGTTCCAGGAAGGACAATTATGGCTTCACCAAAATTGAGGGGTGAGCGTGTTGCCGATTCATCATCCCCGAGCACATAATCTTCAGCAATTTCTCGTGGGAATTGTTGAGCAAAAAAGTCCCATTGCAAACGTTTGTGCATATGGGCATTCAGCCACATGTTGATGAACCACCACGGGCCTCCCAGGTTGCCGATGGGTTCGCCAAACAGAAGTTTCTGAGACACTTGGTGAAGAAGATGATAAGTGGAGCTCAGAAGGTATCGGCCAAGAGGAAACCTTACGCCATTAGCCAGAAGTTCAGCTGCAGGGAGGAAGGCGTTGGTTGGTCCTACTGATCGACCACAGAAGATAAACTTTTCTAACCACATATTCAGGAATGTGGCATGTTCCCTCTGGCTAGGTGTCCCGGTTTTCTGGTATTCTTGAATATATCCTGTCCAACCGCCGATGTTACGGGTATTCACTCTATATTCAGGCTTTCTACCATAGATGGAGCCTTCATCGGCAGTTGAGATGTCCAAGCCAGTAAGCATGTGGACATCGGCAAGGGTAGGGGTAGCTGGGCCATGTCCAAACATAAAAGTATTGGTCGTATCTGACCAGAAATAAGCAGCTGCAATTATCATTGATTCATTTTTCTGCATATCGGCAATAGAGAGCCTGATACATTGGTCTAACTTTCGTTCTGCCCAGTATACTTGCATCGATCTATTAACCCTCAAATACCAATCTTTCCACCCTTTGGTGGTTTTGGGCCAAGATCGGAATGTGTCTTTCCACAAGTTCAGAGAGAAATTTTGGGCTCTAAAGGGGATTCTGTTAACCTCTGCGTTGATCAGATCGGTTGGATCTGGGTTGCCCATTGGTCCAAGGCATTGGATGTGTGGCTGATCGGTTGGGATAATTAATTTGTTGCGCAGTTCCTAATGTTATGGAATCCAGAAGACAGAAGAAAGGAAAAATCACCAACTGAATAAATTTGCAAAAAGATCAAAGTAAAAGGTAATGGAAGTGGAGCGAACCGCGAGGACGTCGAAGTTGATGGCCATTGTCTTGAGGAAGGTGGAGATACGAGCCGGGAACTTGAAGTTAGCGCCGGAGAAGGGTTCTTGTTGGTTGAGGTCGCACGGTTGTTCGTCGGAGTCGCCGCCGGAGAGAGAGAATGCCAAGGATTGGAGGCTGAAGATAGAAAATGAGGGTTCCGGAGAAATCTATTTATAAGCCGCCCAGAATAAGGGTATTTTGGACTTATCTCTATGACGCGCGCATATAGGTCAAGGCGGTGCAGAGGGATATGGTAACTATTCGCGCGATAATCAGGGGATTGTACAGATGAGTTGATAACAAGTAATCATGACTTGGAAGGGATATCGATACATGATATTTTAATTCTAAAAATGGCAGCATTATCATGTTAAGATCTTGCCGATGGGTTGTTGTTTGGTATCTCAATCATAATCAAGGTAAGAGTGGTTGGCGATTGTGCGATATTTACTGAAGTGCGTGAATCAAGATTAGATTTGATTGGATTTGATAACGAATCAAGTTTTGGCTTGGAGAATGAGTTACGGTAATTGGGCGAAGGCAAGCGTTATCTGGAGTAAATTTCGGAGCATTAATGGTTTTATACTCCGAAATTGGGGGGCATGTGTTGACACCGTTTTTTTTGCACGTGTCAAAATAATCAGAGTGGATTAATCGGCAAGGGGAAAGTTATTGAATACTTTGATAGCCAATGAAAGCCAGTTTGTAAAAATAGTTGCCGATAGCTGGTGATGATCGATGGAAAGGTTGATTTGGACTCGGGCGTTGCCGATGAGGTTGGAAGACTACTGCCGATGAAACAGGGAGTATGCCGATGAAGGAAGACTTGAAGACTACTGCCGATGAAGCAGGGAGTATGCCGATGATGGAAGACTTGAAGCCTACTGCCGATGAAATAGGGAGTATGCCGATGGGAAGGAGGACAGTGAGATTTCCATCGTAATTGAGGCGGACAGGGAAATAGATAGAAGTTGATTTCCTTTTCTGTATTTGTTAGGTTATGATTCGTGTAAGAGTCACGTGTTTCCTTAGATATGGGATTGGTGTCCTAGTTGTGTTTGGTTGTGTCTCTTTAGATCAGGGTATAAATATGGAGTAAGGGGCAATGTAATAAATATATCAATCAATATCAAAACCAACTTTTACTCCTATTTGCATCTACTTTTCGGCGACTTCGTCAATTTGCATATTTTTCTTTTTACGAGTTCTCATTGATTCGGCGAGCTGCATCGCTTCAGTGCGATCTTCGGTGATTCTCGAGTTCCGCGTGAGCACCTCTTGGCCGTGACTTCCGGGCGTATCGCTGTTGTCAGGACCAAAGTGTTCGTTTCTTCATCCTTGTCGATTAGCAGGTCAAATCGACTGGCACGCTTTGGATATCGATTCGGGTATTAGCCCTTTGTGTTTGCAGATCACTTTTGCATCAACACGTCGCTTCTCCAGCCTAGCACCTGAAGGCGTCCCGATCGCCAGCCACGTGGGTCAGCTCCTCCTCCAACTCCATGACCCACGCCACCAAAGGGGCGACCTGCTCCTGAGCCACCGCCGCCGTAGCCTTCATATCGGCACCGTGTTGGTGGAGGTCCTCCACCTCCGCGCTCCGCACCAACAGAAGCTCATTGGCGTGAGCAAGCAAGTCCTTCTATCGCTAGAGCTGGTCCCAGATGTCCCTCTCCCGTTGGAGGAACACTAACTTCTCGAGGGACTAGGTCTTGAGATCCTGGATAGGCAGAACAGGGGTCATGCATTGCGAAAAAAAACTCAGAAAAAGATGACACCGCACGAGAAAAGGAGGCGCGTACCTAGGCGACCTTGGGCAGATCGTCGGCCATGATGGACAGCGTTGTCCACAGCGACCATTCTGCCAGCTGGCGGTATTACTCAAAGGTGTCCCAGCGCCCCCCTCGGCCACGTCCTCAAGGGAGAATAGAGGCTCCCCCTCAGGGTTGTCCCGGCTCCACCACAAGACACGCGGGTGGTCCCACCCGTGGTGCTCGGGTTGCACCCGCATGAGGGCCGAGCTTCCCTAGTCGGAGGTCGAAGCAGGCTGCTCCATGGTGCTGACCGCCTCGGCATCCACCCTGTCCTTCCCCTAGGAAGTATCGTCGAAGGAGATCAAATGGACCTCCACTACCCGAGCGCTCTCCCACAACAGCGGTAGGCCTTGGACCAGGGGCGGTACTAAGGCCTCTACCGCCTTCATCACCACTTCCTGGTCCACCGGCTTCGCCGCGCTCATGTCGGCCTCCGTCGCCTCGGCCTCGGTGGTCCCGGGGGCTCTGGCCTCTGCCACCATGGCCTCGGCAATCCTGGGCACCCCGGCCTCCGTCGCCTTGACCTCGGAGGTCTAGGGGCCTCGGCCTCGGTGGCCTCAGTGACCAAGGACGCCTTGGCCTCATCTAACCCCTAGGCCTTGGCCTCACGGGGCATAGGCGCTCCCTCCCCCACCTATATCGGTGCCACCTCGGTAGCCTCTCCTTCGGTGACAGGCTCCTTCGGGTTGGCCCTCGCCAACGCCGTGCCACGTTGTATGGTGGCCTATGCCTCCACCACCCAGTGGGCGATGGAGCTGGGGCTCACCTTGAGCGCCTTAAGTGGTGCCAAGGCAGGCACCTCTGTAGGATGCTTCTGGCTAAAGACAAAATACTTACGGGGTCAGCATGCAATCGAAGAACAAACTGAAGATGCTGCAACTCTGCCGAAAAAATGCTTACCTCGAGCGGGGCTGCAACCGCATCGGCACTGCGGCCCTCCTCTGCAACAGCGGTGGCCACCAATGGCACTCCTCCTCCTCCTGGAAGCGCCGGGCTACTCACGACGCCCTAGGCGTAGTCTCCCTGATGTCAGGGAGATGGTCTAGGGGACCCTGCCCTAGCTCACTCGCATCATCACCGCCAGAAGAATCCACCGACAGTGACGATGACAGAGATGCCTCCACCGGGAGGCCCTCCTACCTCTGCCGCCAGTGGCGTTTCTCTAGCTCTTCGCGCTCAAGGGTCTTCCCCTTGTGCTTTGCCTGCTTGGCGTCCTTCTGCTTCTTTTGCGCCTTGGCGTGCGCCCGGTTCACCGCCCACTGCTCTACGTCCTCAGGAACGGGCAGCTGGGAGGCTCGCACATCCCTCATCCCCTGCAGGAACAATGAACACGAGTAAGGGAACAGGAAATGCTGAAGAGCGGGGAGGCCTCGAGGGCTGCAATGGCGCGTAACTTACCAGGGTGAGGTACCCCCGCGACGGGCGCATCATGATGGGGGTTAAGCCACCGCTCCTCAGCTTCGCCTCTACCGTCTCCCTCACCCGACGAAGAATCTCCTCATCGGAGAGGGCTGAGGAAGACATCCAGATGCCATCGATCGGCTCGTCCAGTCTCATCTTGAACAGGCGCCACCGCCGAGCCATCAGTGGCAGCACCCTCCGGCGGTGGAAGGTAGCCACGACCACCGCCGCCGTAAGGCAGCGGCTTCATAGCCTCTCCAGCCTCCAGGAGTGGCTATAGCTTGGGCTAATCCTCCCTCGGGATGCCATACTTCCACTTCTCCGGACAGCTCTCCACGATCCGCCCGGTGTAGGGGGGAAGTCCACCGTCGTCGTTGCGGACATAGAACCAGCTGGTGTACCAGCGGCGATTGGTTGACGCGAGTTGGGCCGGGATGTAAAGGTGCTGACGGTCCTGGCGCACTTGGAGCGTGTAGCCGCTGGCCCTCACCGCCTTCCTCATACCCGACGTACCCGTCGGTTTGGTGGTATGCCCCGCCCAAAAGTGGTGGAGCCACAGCTCCCAATGGGGAGCGATCCCTAGGTACCCCTCGTAGACGGCGATGAAGATGGCCGCCTGCGCGATGGAGTTGGGGTTGAAGTTGTGGACCTCCACACCGTAGTAATGCGGGAGCGCCCGCATGAATCGGTCCGCTGATAGGACGAGGCCACGCTCGTGAAAGAATACGAAGCTCACAACATAGCCGTCGCGTGGCCTCGACTCCGGCTCGCCCGATGGAGCGATCCACTCCGGCTTGTTGGGGTCGATAACCAGACGGAGAAGGCCATCGTCGATGAGCGATTAGAGCATCTCCACAGATATGTTGGACTGACCCCAAGGGTCTGCCTCAATGACAACGGCGCCGGCCATGGGTGCGACGGAGAATATGACTACGGCGGTGAGCCTCTCTCGCTCTCTCTACCTCACCCCTCTCTCTTCTTCTTCCCGGCGCTCTCTGTTCTAGCAACGGCTCAAGGGAGGCAAAGGCGAATGTAGGCAAGGTAAGGAGGGGAGGGGTGAGGCTCGTTACGTATTTATGCAAGAAGGAGGTGAAATGGGCGGGCGACAAAATCGGGAAAGTTTCCCTCAGATCCGGCACAGTTAATCCAGATCTGATTTCACCACCCATGTACCCACCTTTTCCTCATTAATTGCGTGAACAGTTATGTTCCACCTGCTGACACGACGTCGCATCCGACCGCTGTAGTGGTAGGCGCCATTCCGCCTCCCCGAGAAAATTGCCTCAAAAGGTGCGCCTGCTGTTGTCAAACCGATGGGGGGGAATATCCCCCACCCAATTCCTTTCGGACGAAGGAACTGGGCGCCGAGCCCATTACGGTCTAGGAGTTCAAAGGCTAGGCCCCTGAGGGTTTTGACAGCCGCCCTAGGGCAATAGAGTTAGGGACAGCTATGAGCGAGCCCATACGGGGCCGAGACCCAAGCAAGTGAAACGCTTGGGATGCCCTAAGTCATGTCCGAGACTGGTAGGGAGGTCTCCGAACGGGATCCCACCGTAGGGAGGCACCGAGCCACTGGGGCCCATCAAATGGCCCCAGCACCCACTAGAGAAACCCTCTGGTAGTCTTGGAGTGTGTCTCTAGACCGCTAGCCGACCCCTATCAAACGGGGCACAGGCCTTCACTCGGACTTACCCGATAATAGCTCACCAAAAGTGCCACCGCTCGCGCCCATCGAGGGTCGCCTGCCATATTCCACCCCTCCTTCTGAATGAAAAGGATGCGCGAGGGTTGTACAAAAAGCCAGGGGAACTCTTGATGGCCCTCTTGCTCCGTGCAGAGGCTAGGGGGCTCTTCCTGCAACCTTGCTGAGACCCAGCGACCCAGGCTCACACTCGAGGGGGCTCGGCAAACAACCCCTCCTTCCGAATGAAAAGGATGCGCGAGGGTCGTACAAAAAGCCAGGGGAACTCCTGACAGTCCTCTTGCTCTGTGCAGAGGCTAGGGGGCTCTTCCTGCAACCTTGCCGAGACCCAGCGACCTAGGCTCGCACTCGAGGGGGCTCAGCAAACAACCCCTCTGTCCGAACGGAAAGGACGCGCGAGGGTCGCACAAAAAGCTAGGGGGGCCCTGATGGCCCTCTCACTCCGTGCAAAGGCTAGGGGGCTCTTCCTGCAACTTCGTCGAGACCTAGCGACCAAGGCTCGCACTCGTGGGGGCTCGGCGAACAACCCCTCCGTTCGAGCGAAAAGGACACACGAGGGTCACACAAAAAGCCAGGGGAACCCCCGACCGCCCTTTCACTCCATGCGGAGGCTCGGGGGCTCTTCCTGCACCCAGGACAAAGACAAGCGAGCTGAGCTCACGCTCAAAGGCCTAGAAAAATGCCATAAAGGGCATTGAGCCCGTTACGGTCCAGGGGTTTGAAGGCTGGGCCCCCGAGGGTTTCAACAGCCGCCCTAGGGCAGCAGAGTCAGGGACAACTATGGGCGAGCCTGCGGATGGCCAAGGCCCGAGCAAACGATCACTCGAGATGCCCTAAGTCGTGTCCAAGACCGGCAGGGAGGTCTCCGAATGGGATCCCATCGTAAGGAGGCACTGAGCCACCAGGGCCCATCGAACGGCCCCGGCACCCACTAGAGAAGCCCTCTAGTACTCTTAGAGTGCGTCTCTGGACCGCTAGCTGACCCCTATCAAACGGGGCACGGGCCTCCACTCAGACTTACTCGATAATAACTCACCGGAAGTGCCACCGCTCGCACCCATCGAGGGTTGCCTGGCATATTCCACCCCTCCTTCCAAATGAAAAGGATGCGCGAGGGTCATACAAAAAGCCAGGGGAACTCTTGACGGCCCTCTTGCTCCATGCAGAGGCTAGGGGGCTCTTCCTGCAACCTTGCCGAGACCCAGCGACCCAGGCTCGCACTCGAGGGGGCTCGGCAAACAACCCCTCCTTCTGAACAAAAAGGATGCGCGAGGGTCATACAAAAAGCCAGGGGAACTCCAAATGGCCCTCTCGCTCCATGCAGAGGCTAGGGGGCTCTTCCTGCAACCTTGCCGAGACCCAGCGACCCAGGCTCACACTCGAGGGGGCTCGGCAAACAACCCCTCTGTCCAAACGGAAAGGATGTGCGAGGGTCGCACAAAAAGCCAGGGGACCTCTAACAGCCCTCTCGCTCCGTGCAGAGGCTAGAGGGCTCTTCCTGTAACTTTGCCAAGACCCAGCGACCTAGGCTCGCACTCGTGGGGGCTCGGCGAACAATCCCTCCATCTGAGCGAAAAGGACGCACGAGGGTCGCACAAAAAGCCAGGGGAACCCCCGACCGCCCTTTCGCTCTATGCAGAGGCTCGGGGGCTCTTCCTGCACCCAGGATGAAGACAAGCGAGCTGAGCTCACGCTAAAAGGCCCAGAAAAATGCTGTAAAGGGCATCGAGCCTGTTACGGTCCAGGGGTTTGAAGGCTGGGCCCCCGAGGGTTTCAACAGCCGCCCCAGGGCAGCAGAGTCAGGGACAACTATGGGCGAGCTCACGCATGGCCAAGGCCCGAGCAAACGATCGCTCGAGACGCCCTAAGTCATGTCCGAGACCGGTAGGGAGGTCTCCGAACGGGATCCCACCATAGGGAGGCACCAAGCCACCGGGGCCCATTGAACGGCCTCGGCACCCACTAGAGAAGCCCTCTGGTACTCTTGGAGTGCGTCTCTGGACCGCTAGCCAACCCCTATCGAATGGGGCACGGGCCTACACTCGTACTTACCCGATAATAGCTCACCGGGGGTGTCCCTGCTCACGCCCACTGAGGGTAGCATGGCACCCTCCACCCCTCCTTCCGAACAAAAAGGATGCGTGAGGGCCGCACAAAAAGCTAGGGGAACCTCTGACGGCCCTCTCGCTCCGCGCAGAGGCTAGGGGGCTCTTCCTACAAACTTGTTGAGGCTCAGCAACCCAAACTCGCACTCATGGGCTCAGCAAACGCAATAAAACCCCTCTCACAACATAAGAAAAGCCCCTGGAGGAATAAATCCACTCCTCCAGGGCCTCAGGGGCTACACCCGGTGGGTGCGTTCGCGCGCACCCACCGAGGCCTCGAGTACGAAACACCATCCCACCAGGAGCAGCTGCGAGCCAAGTCTCGACAAAACCTCAAAAAGAGCGCTCACACTCTCCCTGAGGCTCGGGGGCTACTGTTGGGTACCACGAGAAGGGGTCCCCTAAGCAACAATAAAAAAAATCGCTTAGACCCCGTCAAAATCAAAGCTAAGGGACAATAATTGGCTAAACCCCAGCCATGTCCGAAGCCACCTACTCTCTACCTCGCTAGAGGCCTCGCACGGAAGGCCTCGGACGGCCTACCGAATCTCCGCCTCGCTCGGGGCCTCACACGAGAGGCCTCGGACGATCTATCGATTTTCTGCCTCGCTCGAGGTCTTGCGCGAAAGGTCTCGGCCGAGGAACCGATTCTCCATCTTGCCCGAGGCCCCACGCATACAGCCTCGGATGAGACGCCGATTCTCCGCCTTGCTCAAGGCCGGCTCGGCAAAACAACCCCGCTGCCTCCGCCTCGACCAATTTCTTGAACAAGATGTCATGTTCGCCCGGCGCGTTCTATCGCTCCCATGATATCAGCCGAACGACGGCTCAACACAGCGGCGTGGCCAACTGGACACTAGTCACATCGAAGCCATGCCGTCCAGGATAGGATAGGGCAGGGGTTATCGGCCACTATGCTCAGTGCTGTGCCCACGACCGGTGCTCGTACTGCGCTGTGCTACCTAACTCCTGCTCTAGGGACAATGCGGTGTGCGGAGTCAGGTCCGGGTTACTATAGCCTCGGAATCAGTGTATAGGACCAACTGCTCCCCCACGCCTCGGCAGTCTACTTCAGGGTCTCGACAACCTCGGGATTCATGCTCACCGAGCCCCCCATGATGGCTCGGCCTTGGCACCGACTGAGCCTCAGCTCTTCATGCGGTCAACGCACAGCAACTGAGCTGAGCTCACGCTAAAAGGCCCAGAAAAATGCCATAAAGGGCATCGAGCCTGTTACGGTCCAGGGGTTTGAAGGCTGGGCCCCCGAGGGTTTCAACAGCCGCCCCAGGGCAGCAGAGTCAGGGACAACTATGGGCGAGCTCGCACATGGCCAAGGCCCGAGGAAACGATCGCTCGGGACGCCCTAAGTCATGTCCGAGACCGGCAGGGAGGTCTCCAAACGGGATCCTACCATAGGGAGGCACCAAGCCACCGGAGCCCATTGAACGGCCCCGGCACCCACTAGAGAAGCCCTCTGGTACTCTTGGAGTGCGTCTCTGGACCGCTAGCCAACCCCTATCGAATGGGGCACGGGCCTCCACTCGGACTTACCCGATAACAGCTCACCGGGGGTGTCCCTGCTCATGCCCACTGAGGGTAGCATGGCACCATCCACCCCTCCTTCCGAACAAAAAGAATGCGTGAGGGCCGCACAAAAAGCCAGGGGAACCTCTAACGGCCCTCTCGCTCCGCGCAGAGGCTAGGGGGCTCTTCCTACAAAGTTGTTGAGGCTCAGCGACCCGAACTCGCACTCATGGGCTCGGCAAATGCAATAAACCCCTCTCACAACGTAAGAAAAGCCCCTAGAGGAATAAATCCACTCCTCCAGGGCCTCGGGGGCTACACCCGGTGGGTGCGGTCGCACGCACCCACCGAGGCCTCAAGTACGAAACACCATCCCACCAGGAGCTGCTGCGAGCCAAGTCTCGACAAAACCTCAAAGAGAGCGCTCACACTCTCCCTGAGGCTCGGGGGTTACTGTCGGGTACCACGAGAAGGGGTCCCCTAAGCAACAATAAAAAAATCGCTTAGACCCCATCAAAATCAAAGCTAAGGGACGACAATTGGCTAAACCCCAGCCATGTCCGAAACCACCTACTCTCCGCCTCGCTAGAGGCCTCGCACGGAAGGCCTCGGACGGCCTACCGAATCTCCGCCTCGCTCAGGGCCTCGCACGAGAGGCCTCGGACGATCTATCGATTTTCCACCTCGCTCGAGGTCTCGCGCAAAAGGTCTCGGCCGGGGAACCAATTCTCCGTCTTGCCCGAGGCCCCATGCGTATAGCCTCGGGTGAGACGCCGATTCTCCGCCTTGCTCAAGGCCGGCTCGGCAAAACAACCCCGCTACCTCTGCCTTGACCAATTTCTTGAACAAGATGTCACGTTCACCCGGCGTGTTCAATCGCTCCCACGATATCAGCCGAACGACGGCTCGACACAGCGGCGTGGCTGACTGGACACTAGTCACATCGAAGCCATGCCGTCCAGCATAGGACAGGGCAGGGGTTATCGGCCACTGTGCTCAGTGTTGTGCCCACGACCGGTGCTCGTACTGCGCTGTGCTACCTAACTCCTGCTCCAGGGACAACGCGGTGTGCAGAGTCAGGTCCGGGTTACTATAGCCTCAGAATCAGTGTACAGGACCAACTACTCCCCCATGCCTCGGCAGTCTACTTCAGGGTCTCAACAACCTCAGGATTCATGCTCACCGAGCCCCCCATGATTGCTCGGCCTTGGCACCGACTGAGCCTCAGCTCTTCACGCGGTCAACGCACAGCAACTGAGCTGAGCTCATGCTAAAAGGCCCAAAAAATGCCATAAAGGGCATCAAGCCTGTTACGGTCTAGGGGTTTGAAGGCTGGGCCCCCGAGGGTTTCAACAGCCGCCCCAGGGCAGCAGAGTTAGGGACAACTATGGGCGAGCTCGCACATGGCCAAGGCCCGAGGAAACGATCGCTCGGGACGCCCTAAGTCATGTCCGAGACCGGCAGGGAGGTCTCCGAACGGGATCCCACCATAGGGAGGCACCAAGCCACCGGGGCCCATTGAACGGCCCCGACACCCACTAGAGAAGCCCTCTAGTACTCTTGGAGTGCGTCTCTAGACTGCTAGCTGACCCCTATCGAATGGGGCACGGGCCTCCACTCGGACTTACCCAATAACAGCTCACCGAGGGTGTCCCTACTCACGCCCACTGAGGGTAGCATGGCACCATCCACCCCTCCTTCCGAACAAAAAGGATGCGTGAGGGCCGCACAAAAAGCCAGGGGAACCTCTGACGGCCCTCTCGCTCCACGCAGAGGCTAGGGGGCTCTTCCTACAAACTTGTCGAGGCTCAGCGACCCGAACTCGCACTCATGGGCTCGGCAAACGCAATAAAACCCCTCTCACAACGTAAGAAAAGCCCCTAGAGGAATAAATCCACTCCTCCAGGGCCTCGGGGGCTACACCCGGTGGGTGCGCACCCACCGAGGCCTCGAGTACGAAACACCATCCCACCAGGAGCTGCTGCGAGCCAAGTCTCGACAAAACCTCAAAGAGAGCGCTCACACTCTCCCTGAGGCTCGGGAGCTACTGTCGGGTACCACGAGAAGGGGTCCCCTAAGCAACAATAAAAAAATCGCTTAGACCCCGTCAAAATCAAAGCTAAGGGACGATAATTGGCTAAACCCCAGCCATGTCCGAAACCACCTACTCTCCACCTCGCTAGAGGCCTCGCACGAAAGGCCTCGGATGGCCTACCGAATCTCCGCCTCGCTCGGGGCCTCGCACGAGAGGCCTCGGATGATCTATCAATTTTCCGCCTCGCTCGAGGTCTCGCACGAAAGGTCTCGGCCGGGGAACCAATTCTCTGTCTTGCCCGAGGCCCCACGCGTACAGCCTCGGGTGAGACGCCGATTCTCCACCTTGCTCAAGGCTAGCTCGGCAAAACAACCCCGCTGCCTCTGCCTTGACCAATTTCTTGAACAAGATGTCATGTTCGCCCGGCGCGTTCAATTGCTCCCACGATATCAGCCAAACGACGGCTCGACACAGCGGCGTGGCCGACTGGACGCTAGTCACATCGAAGCCATGCCATCCAGGATAGGACAGGGCAGGGGTTATCGGCCACTGTGCTCTGTGCTGTGCCCACGATCGGCGCTCGTACTGCGCTGTGCTACCTAACTCCTGCTCCAGCGACAACACGGCATGCGGAGTCAGGTCCGGGTTACTATAGCCTCGAAATCAGTGTACAAGACCCACTGCTCCCCCCATGCCTTGGCAGTCTACTTCAGGGTCTCGACAACCTCAGGATTCATGCTCACCGAGCCCCCCATGATGGCTCGGCCTTGGCACCAACTGAGCCTCAGCTCTTCACGCGGTCAACGCACAACAACTAAGCTGAGCTCACGCTAAAAGGCCCAGAAAAATGCCATAAAGGGCATCGAGCCTGTTACGGTCCAGGGGTTTGAAGGCTGGGCCCCTGAGGGTTTCAACAGCCGCCCCAGGGCAGCAGATTCAGGGACAACTATGGGCGAGCTCGCCCATGGCCAAGGCCCGAGGAAACGATCGCTCGGGACGCCCTAAGTCATGTCCGAGACCGGCAGGGAGGTCTCCGAACGGGATCCCACCATAGGGAGGCACCAAGCCACCGGGGCCCATTGAACGGCCCCGGCACCCACTAGAGAAGCCCTCTGGTACTCTTGGAGTGCGTCTCTAGACCGCTAGCCGACCCCTATCGAATGGGGCACGGGCCTCCACTCGGACTTACCCGATAACAGCTCACCGGGGGTGTCCCTGCTCACGCCCACTGAGGGTAGCATGGCACCCTCCACACCTCCTTCTGAACAAAAAGGATGCGTGAGGGCCGCACAAAAAGTCAGGGGAACCTCTGACGGCCCTATCGCTCCGCGCAGAGGCTAGGGGGCTCTTCCTACAAACTTGTCGAGGCTCAGCGACCCGAACTCGCACTCATGGGCTCGGCAAACATAATAAAACCCCTCTCACAACGTAAGAAAAGCCCCTGGAGGAATAAATCCACTCCTCTAGGGCCTCGGGGGCTACACCCGGTGGGTGCGCTCGCGCGCACCCACCGAGGCCTCGAGTACGAAACACCATCCCACCAGGAGCTGCTGTGAGCCAAGTCTCGACAAAACCTCAAAGAGAGCGCTCACACTCTCCCTGAGGCTCGGGGGCTACTGTCGGGTACCACGAGAAGGGTTCCCCTAAGCAACAATAAAAAAATCGCTTAGACCCCGTCAAAATCAAAGCTAAGGGACGATAATTGGCTAAACCCCAGCCATGTCCGAAACCACCTACTCTCCGCCTCGCTAGAGGCCTCGCACGGAAGGCCTCGGACGGCCTACCGAATCTCCGCCTCGCTCGGGGCCTCGCACGAGAGGCCTCAGACGATCTATCGATTTTCTGCCTCGCTCGAGGTCTCGCACGAAAGGTCTCGGCCGGGGAACCAATTCTCCGTCTTGCCCGAGGCCCCACGCGTATAGCCTCGGGTGAGACGCCAATTCTCCACCTTGCTCAAGGCCGGCTCAGCAAAACAACCCCGCTGCCTCTGCCTCGACCAATTTCTTGAACAAGATGTCACGTTCGCCCGGCGTGTTCAATCGCTCCCACGATATCAGCCGAACGACAGCTCGACACAGCGGCGTGGCCGACTGGACGCTAGTCACATCGAAGCCATGCCATCCAGGATAGGACAGGGCAGGGGTTATCGGCCACTATGCTCAGTGCTGTGCCCACGACCAGCGCTCATACTGCGCTGTGCTACCTAACTCCTGCTCCAGGGACAACACGGCATGCGGAGTCAGGTCCGGGTTACTATAGCCTCAGAATCAGTGTACAGGACCAACTGCTCCCCCCACGCCTCGGCAGTCTACTTTAGGGTCTTGACAACCTTGGGATTCATGCTCACCGAGCCCCCCATGATGGCTCGGCCTTGACACCGACTGAGCCTCAGCTCTTCACGCGGTCAACGCACAGCAACTGAGCTGAGCTCACGCTAAAAGGCCTAGAAAAATGCCGTAAAGGGCATCGAGCCTGTTATGGTCCAGGGGTTTGAAGGCTGGGCCCCCGAGGGTTTCAACAGCCGCCCCAGGGCAGCAGCGTTAGGGACAACTATGGGCGAGCTCGCACATGGCCAAGGCCCGAGGAAACGATTGCTCAGGACGCCCTAAGTCATGTCCGAGACCGGCAGGGAGGTCTCCGAATGGGATCCCACCATAGGGAGGCACCAAGCCACCGGGGCCCATTGAACGGCCCCGGCACCCACTAGAGAAGCCCTCTGGTACTCTTGGAGTGCGTCTCTGGACCGCTAGCCGACCCCTATCGAATGGGGCACGGGCCTCCACTCGGACTTACCCGATAACAGCTCACCGGGGGTGTCCCTGCTCACGCCCACTGAGGGTAGCATGGCACCCTCCACCCCTCCTTCCGAACAAAAAGGATGCGTGAGGGCCGCACAAAAAGCCAGGGGAACCTCTGACGGCCCTCTCGCTCCGCGCAGAGGCTAGGGGGCTCTTCCTACAAACTTGTCGAGGCTCAGCGACCCGAACTCGCACTCATGGGCTCGGCAAACGCAATAAAACCCCTCTCACAACGTAAGAAAAGCCCCTGGAGGAATAAATCCACTCCTCTAGGGCCTCGGGGGCTACACCCGGTGGGTGCGCTCGCGCGCACCCACCGAGGCCTCGAGTATGAAACACCATCCCACCAGGAGCTGCTGCGAGCCAAGTCTTGACAAAACCTCAAAGAGAGCGCTCACACTCTCCCTGAGGCTCGGGGGCTACTGTCGGGTACCACGAGAAGGGGTCCCCTAAGCAACAATAAAAAAATCACTTAGACCCCATCAAAATCAAAGCTAAGGGACGATAATTGGCTAAACCCCAGCCATGTCCGAAGCCACCTACTCTCCGCCTCGCTAGAGGCCTCGCACGGAAGGCCTCGGACGGCCTACCGAATCTTCGCCTCGCTCAGGGCCTCGCACGAGAGGCCTCGGACGATCTATCGATTTTCTGCCTCGCTCGAGGTCTCGCGCGAAAGGTCTCGGCCGGGGAACCGATTCTCCGTCTTGCTCAAGGCCGGCTCGGCAAAACAACCCCGCTACCTTCGCCTCGACCAATTTCTTGAACAAGATGTCACGTTCGCCCAGCGCATTCAATCGCTCCCACGATATCAGCCGAACGATGGCTCGACACAGCGGCGTGGCTGACTGGACGCTAGTCACATCGAAGCCATGCCGTCCAGGATAGGACAGGGCAGGGGTTATCGGCCACTGTGCTCAGTGTTGTGCCCACGACCGGCGCTCGTACTGCGCTGTGCTACCTAACTCCTGCTCCAGGGACAACGCGGTGTGTGGAGTCTGGTCTGAGTTACTATAGCCTCGGAATCAGTGTACAGGACCAACTGCTCCCCCCATGCCTCAGCAGTCTACTTTAGGGTCTCGACAACCTCAGGATTCGTGCTCACCGAGCCCCCCATGACGACTCGGCCTTGGCACCGACTGAGCCTCAGCTCTTCATGCGGTCAACGCACAGCAACTAGCACGTCGCTTGCCAGGCCCTGCGTCAAGCCATGACTGGAGCTCCCACATCGCACAGGATCAGATGTGACCGGCACGTTGCTCCAGCACTTAAGGGTAGGACCACTCCATCGACCATGCCGCCACAGTAACAGGCTATAGGTCTCGGACACGCCACCTCTATTCACACGACACCACGTAGCTGACACATGTACCACCCCTGTCCCCCTTCAACTATAAAAGGGAGGGATCAGGGCCGTTTCTTGACCCGAGGACATGAGATAGACGAACACGTAGAGGAGAACAGACTTACTCTTAGGCTCGCACACACCCAGGGATTGATGGGTTCACTAGGTAGACGAACACACACTCGACACTCTATGACAGGCATGCTTCCCCATCTCCTGAGACCAACATCTCAAGCAATCCACGCCGTTCCACGCAGAGACCTGGGACTAGCTCCCTCTCTCGCCTTGCTTGTAACCCCCTACTATGAGCATTTCGGTGCAAGGAATACAAGACCAATATCTCAGACTGGACGTAGGGCACCCATTGCCTAAACCAGTATAAACCTTGTGTCTCTTTGCATCACCATCTGGGATTAGGGGCACGCAGTACATTTTTACTAGTTGGTTGAGGGACCGCCGGTCCGAAACACTGACAATACACACCAACTTATCTGCTTCTTCTGATTTTCCGTCAATGTAGCGAAGCATTGCCCATATTACATAAAACTCACATTCATTGTTTCCCGCCAGCTGTTTTAGGTAATTTCCCTCCATTTCAAAAACCTTGAATGGGACCTGCGTCTCATCGATATGTCTTTGTCGGACACTGTGCAACATTAAAAGGCGAAATACTAGAAAACGGTATGTGTGACTAGAAAATAATATGTTATTAGGATCGCTTACTAATTCAGCACTGCCACCAGTGCATCCAGATGATGAAATTATTTTTTCTTCGAGTCCCACACCTCGATCAGATTTTTAGCAAGATTGACACAAATGAAGACGAAATGGTTGCTGCAACCACAGAATCCTAATTATCGAATAATCTTAACAAAAAAAGAAGCATAAAATTAAAAGCCGAGAACACATACTCGTAGTTGTAGGCTAGAAGTATGTGGGTTTTATTCATGATCTTGAATTCATGGAAAAATAGCAATCAATCTCTCTTTTAGGTCTTCCACGTCATGTCCATGGAGGCCTAAACATGTCTTCTCATTGACTCGCAAGGGGTTCAATAAGCCTATGTTATCCAATTTGCTTTTTAGTATCTGGATGTAAGACCACTTTATACAGACCCAAGGTGGAAGGTTGTATATACAAAGCGTCATTGGTCAGGTGCTATAATTGCTTCTAACCTGGTCGAAAGGATTCATCCCATCTGTGCTCAAAGCAAACCAAAGGTGTCGTACCTCTCCACATATGTCCTTATAATAGTCCTCCAGTCATGCCCATCGATGGGGTGCCTCATCATTGTATCTTTCTTATGCTCTTCGCCATGCCAGCGCAACATCTTGGCTGACTTTGCACATGCAAACAGCCTATGCACCCGGAAAGCTATAGGAAAATACCAAATGACCTTAACGGGACCTCCTCTGATCTTGGTACCCTCATCTAATGGCTCTTCCTTATACCGTGGAGCTTCAGACTTGGGGCACTTGTCCAAGTCTTTGTATTTTTCTCCATGGTACAATATGCGATCATTGGAATATGCATGGATTTTTTTCAACCTCGAGGTCGATGGGGCAGATCATTTGCTTGGCCAAGTATGTCTTTTCTGGCAACTCATTTTTCTCTAGGAGCATTTTCCTTATTATACCTAACAACTGATTGAAGCCTTTATCGCTCTATTCGTTTGTCGATTTGAATTCTAATAGCATGATGTCGGCTTCCAGTTTGCTCATTGGACAATTCCCATACAATGGTGTTTTGCCATCTTATCTCATTTTCTCTAGCTTTTTTAGCTGTCTTTCACTAAGACATCCAGTCTCTACATTACGTAGCAGCTGAGAAATGCCATCGTTATCCTCGGTGTCATCAGCTAACGTGTTCCCAAACATATTATTAACTGTGGCCATAGGTTCCGTGTTGACACCAGGTTTTTTGTCAGCATCATGGATGGCTACATCAAGCATGTCCACATCATCATTGTTTTCCTACAGAATATTCACACCAACCTCACCATGCATAGTCCATATCATATAGTTTGGCATGAACCCCCTAGTAATCAAGTGCGATTGTATAGACTCAATTTGATGAAAGTTCCTTTGATTCTTGCAATCTTTGCATGGGCAGAAGACAGGGTTCTCATTCCTAGCATGGGCTTTGGCATCGGTGATAAATTGGCTGACGCCATGCATGTACCGCTTGTCCATTCAGGACAGATGCATCCACTCTCGATCCATCTCTACACAAAAAAAACACTGAGACAGTAATTACAAAGAATTAATAAGAAATTGAGCTTCATGAACAACAATGTGTGTGCGTGTTTGTGGTTTCCAGGAGTCCTCATGTCCAGTTGTTTTGCTTTAACACCCATGTACTCTTGGTGGTCAGGATATCGACAAACTACTTTGTGAGGACCTCATGACCCTGAAGAATGAGAGAATTCCTTATTTGACACCAGACAAATGACCCGTTCCTTTCTTGCACCTCAAAAAAATGTGTTCCCTATTTGACACCGAGTTCAACTTTCATTCCTTATACAACACTCCGTTGGATTTTCTATCCGTGAACCATTAACTGCCATGTGAAAAGACGATTTTGCCTCTATGGGCCCCACCACCCTTCTCCCTCCCCTCCTCCCTTTCTCCCTCCTATCTACGCCTGCTTCCTTCCTCTTCCTCCCTCTCTCTCCTCTAACTCTAGATCTAGAGACGTAGTGGCCAGGCCCCCATGACTGCCGCCCTCCAGCATGGCTAGACCCCACCAGTACCAGCAACTGTGGGCCCACGGCTGCTATCCCACCTCCCCTCCCCCCGTCGTGCGTGCATCTCTCTCTCTCTCTCTCTCTCTCTCTCTCTCTCTCTCTCTCTCTCTCTCCTCCCTCCCGACGTGGCCACCCACGTGGGAGGCGCACCGGCGCAGGCATGGCCCCTCTTGGGCATCGCACTAGCGCTGATGAGGACATCGCCATGCTAGACACACCAATGCCATGGTCTTCCCCAAGTTGCAATTCGTTCCCAACTCAGCTGCCACGTCGCCCTCGGATTCAGTAGACACGTCGTCACTGTTTCGGTCATAACTTTCTCATACGACATCGAAACAGGCCGTTCTTGGATGCGTTGGAAAGGGGACGACGACGCCGTCGTTTTGGATCTGGTCCTAGCTCCAGAAGGTCTGTGGATCATTCTGTGTGACCACGGCAAGGTGCTGCATCACCTATTTGGGCCAACTTGGCCATGTATCGTGTCGGGCCTTAAGCCCAAGTTGTGGGCGCCCAACCCCTGGCCGTTCCCAACCCTAGGTCGAGTCTTAGACTATAAACACAGCCGCCGCCGCTGCTACACAATTGGGTTTTTGTTTAGAGTTTAGTTTTTCATCGAGAAACTGAATCGTTCACTGTAACTATGGTGACAAATCCTTTTACAGTGATCCAGGGCCCCCGTTCTTGATCTCCTCCACTGTGTCGATTAGTCCTTTGGAACCGAGTTCTTGAATCCTCTATTGATATTTGCGTCATTCATATTTGTAATTTCAGATTGCGTGTTTTACCTTCTTGCTTGTGCTCTTCGATTCGCTTGTAGGAAAAGCCTTCTTGGTGAGGTCAATCAAGTTGTGCTTGGTTGATAACCAACAGAGCAGTGGTGTAACAGTTGCAGGGTTCGAATCGCGTCTGATTTGAATCCAGATCGCCAACGTCGAGATCTCCACAAAATCGAACTTATCGGCTACCTCTTGGAAGATCGGGCATGTACTCATCAATTGGTATCAGATATTTCAGGTTTACCATGAGGTATAATCTTGTTTGCCTTAGATTCATATTTGTTCATTACCTAGAGTCCACAAAAAGCCCAAAAATATTTCAATTTCCGCTGTCCTATCGCCCTTTGTGCCTTTGCAATTTCGTTTTAGATTCGTGTTGTTGAGTTTGTGTTCGTAGTCGAGTCTTGTTGCTGGTTTAGGATTGTGTTCGTGGTCGTAGTTCAATCGCCCATTGCTGTGATTTTTGTTTTCCGCCGCTATCCCATCCACCGTTCCCAAACAACAAGTCGAAGCCACCACATTACTCGACTTGCCCCGCTAGCCGCCTTGTGTAACTTCTCGCCGCCGTGCAAACCCTAGATAGGTTGCCAGCCGCTCTTATTTTGCCTGCATCGCAGCCCTTCTTACATCATCAGGCGAATACCTACTGTTGTTAGTCATAGTGATGATCATGTGATCGGTGTTAGAGTTTAGGGACGCTTTGCCCTAACTGCCGCCGTCGTGTTGTGCCTCCCGGAAAACTTACCTTGAGATACCTTCGGTAAAACAGGCATAACTTTTCGCTCGTTTATCAGAAAAATCTGAAATTTTTACAGCAGCTTCTTGACACCATTTGGAGCCGACCCAAACTTGGCTACGCCCTGTTTGGTTTTATCAGAATTGCCAAAAAATCAGGAAAATATAGAAAAAAATTTATCAAAGTTTTTGCACGCTTTTCAGAGAACGTGCTGAATTTCTGTAGACCACATCCCACCTCAGTTGTAGGTGCCAATTTTTGTGGTTGCATCTTTTGTGATCCTTGTTCAGAGAAAAGTATATAAAAAATAGTGAAAAAAAGTTTGTTTCCTACTAGTGCCTTTTGGAAAAATCAGGGAAAAAATTCAGGAAAAAAGGAGAACTCCGGGCTATTTGCTTGTTCTGTGAGTTCTTTCGATCGTCCTTTGTTTTCACCTTGTTGCGCTACGTCTCGACATATCTTAGCCAGCACCTGTGATTTGTACTTTGGATCCGGATTGAACAATCGTTACTCTGCACTCGTTAATTGCTAATCCTTGCTGTCATATTGTGTGCCTATCCATAGCTTCACATATTCTTCTATCAGCACAGGTTCATCTTGCAACTGTTACCCACGCTCAACAACAGATTGCTTCGCCACTTTGGTTTTGCTCCTGTTTGGCGTTGGTAAGAATACAGGCAAGACGGTGGTAAGCCGCTTGTGATTTTGCATTCCACTTTCACCACCATCACCACCACCAACACTTGTTTCCTTTTAGTTGATAGGGATAATACTTTGGTGTTGTCTTTTTCTATCTTCTAACCATGGCAGGAACTCCGACGGACTTCAATGAGTGCGTGTCCAAGGGCGAGTTTACAATGTTCATGACTGAACAACACAATCTTATGACCGAGCTGACGCGCAACGTGAACAATCTGGTCACCCGCATTGAACAACTTGAGCAACGCCCTCCACCTTATCGTGCTGATGATGAAGATACGGATGCTTTTGGTGATGAAGATGCGTATGTTGACGGTGGTGCCCGTCGCTGCCTCAACTTCAATCGTCGTGGTATGGAAGGTAATAATCATGGTAATAATGATCCTTTTGCTAAAATTAAATTTAGTCTACGTCCTTTTGCTGGTAATGTTGATCCAGAGGCATATTTAGATTGGGAGCTTGTTGTTCAACAAAAATTTGATTCTCATAATGTTCCTGCTGAGCATAGAGTTAGACTTGCTACTAGTGAGTTTACTAATTTTGCTTTGTTCTGGTGGAGTGATCTTTGCAATGCCAATAATGCTGCTGCTGTGCCTCAAACTTGGAATGTTTTAAAGCAACGTATGAAATCTCGTTTTGTTCCTCCTTATTACCAACGTGATTTACGTTTGAAACTATAAACTTTAAAACAAGGTGATAAAGGAGTAGAAGCATACTATCAAGAATTGCTTATTGGTTTAGCACGTTGTGGTATAAATGAAGATGATCATGATGCTAGTGCTAGATTTTTTGGTGGTTTAAACCATGATATACAGAACATACTTGATTATAAAGAATGGCGCAATTTTTCCCAATTGTATCATCTTGCTATTAAGGCAGAACGAGAAGTACAGGGACGCAAACAACACCAGCCTTTTAGGTCTAACAATGGGAGGAATTTTCAGTAGCGTTCTGAGCCGGAGACGCCCAAGCTTCCTATTGCACCACAGCCATCTACACCTCCATTTTCTTCTGGGGTAAGTAAATTGTCTAATGTGCAGTTTCCACAGCTGAAGAAAGGTGGCACTCCGGGTGCTTCTACTAGCTCCTCCTCGTCCAGCTCTAAAATCATTTGCCACCGATGCAAAGGCATGGGACATGTCATGAAGGATTGCCCCAGTCATCGCGCTTTCATTGCTACCGAGGATGGATATGTAAGTGCTAGTGATGTTGAAGATGATTTAGCCCTTGCTGCTAACATTGATGCAGATTCCACCGAGGGCGATCAAGACAAGGAGGCCATCACCATTGACTCCGTGGCTGCTGCCACGGACTACCCTAGCCTTCTTGTGCAGCGTGTGTTGAGTACACGTGTGGGACATGAAGAAGAGATGAAGATCCACTGCCACAATTTGTTCCACATGTATCTCATTATGCAGGGTTGTCGTGTTCTCACTATCATTGATAGCGGGAGTTGCAATAACTTGGTGAGTTCAGATTTGGTTGACAAGCTTGGCTTGACCACACAACAACATTCGTATCCATATAAACTTCAATGGTTCAATAATAGTGGTAAGACTAAGGTAACTAAATCAGCACGCATTACCTTTTTCACAGGCTCTTATCATGATACTGCTGATTTTGATGTTGTCCCTATGCAAGCTTGCTCCATTTTGTTAGGTCGCCCATGGGAATTTGATAATGATGCTTTACACCATGGTAGAACTAATACATACACTATCATACATAAGGACAAGAAAATTACATTGCTGCCTTTGTCTCCTACGGATATTATTAAACATGCTAATGAGATCAAAAATAAACCTCCAACAGACATTGCTAAAAATAATAGGATTAAGTTAAAAGGAGGTGCTTTTCTTGCTACAACTTCTGCTACTGCTGAGTTATGTGATAATCTTGATGCACCATGTTATACTATGTTTTGTCAACCTTTTATGTCTGGTGCATTGCCTGCTGTCACTAACCTTTTGCAGGAGTTTGCTGATGATGGGATGGAGTCGAGGACGACTCCAATTCTAGAAGGAGGGGATGATGACGACATCGCCAAGATGGAGTCGAGGACGACTCCAATTCGAGAAGGGGAGGATGATGAGGACATCGCCACGCTAGACACACCGACGCCATGGTCTTCCCCAAGTTGCAATTCGTACCCAACTCAGCTGCCACGTCGCCCTCGGATTCAGCAGACATGTCGTCATTGTTTCGGTCATAACTTTCTCATATGACATCAAAACGGGCCATTCTTGGATGCATTGGAAAGGGGACGACGACGCTGTCATTTTGGATCTGGTCCCAGCTCCAGAAGGTCCGTGGATCATTCTGTGTGACCATGGCAAGGTGCTGCGTCACCTATTTGGGCCAACTTGGCCATGTATCGTGTCGGGCCTTAAGCCCAAGTTGTGGGCGCCCAACCCCAGGCCGTCCCCATCCCTAGGTCGAGTCTTAGACTATAAACACTGCCGTCGCCGCTGCTACACAATTGGGTTTTTGTTTAGAGTTTAGTTTTCCATCGAGAAACTGAATCATTAATTGTAACTGTGGTGACAAATCCTTTTACAGTGATCCAGGGCCCCCGTTCTTGATCTCCTCCACTATGTCGATTAGTCCTTTGGAACCGAGTTCTTGAATCCTCTATTGATATTCGCGTCATTCATATTTGCAATTTCAGATTGCGTGTTTTACCTTCTTGCTTGTGCTCTTCGATTCGCTTGTAGGAAAAGCCTTCTTGGCGAGGTCAATCATGTTGTGCTTGGTTGATAACCAACGGAGCAGTGGTGTAATGGTTGCAGGGTTCGAATCGCGTCTGATTTGAAGCCAGATCGCCAACGTCGAGATCTCCACAAAATCAAACTTATCGGCTACCTCTTGGAAGATCGGGCCTGTACTCATCAGGCGCCACAAGGGAAGCCCTCGACGCGGTCGGCCTTCAGTGCGGCAACCCTAGCATGGGCGGCCCAAGCGCATCGGGCCCCTGTGCATGCGGTGCACTGCCGTGGGCGGCCCCCTAGAGTGGCAGCCCCTGTGCATGCGGTGCACTGCCGTGTGCGCTTATCGTCGCCATAGCCCCTTTGTCATGCGTGGTCGCCTCTTCCTCTTCCTCGCCTATGGCTCTGGTCCATGGCTAGCCCTGTCGGTGGCGCGTCACCTCTTCGTCTTCGGCGGCGGCGGCGGCGACGCACCTCGGCGGCCGGATCTGCCAGTAGCTCACCCTCTTCTCCTCCTCCTCAGCGGAGGAGGAGGAGGGTGGCATGGCTCGTCGAAGGAGGGAGGGGGCTCTAGCCACCGCGGCGGGGACCGCAACGCGCCTGCCTTCTCCACCGTCGGCGTGCTACTTGTATGGACATGGACAGGAGGGAGAAGGGGAGGAGAGGAGGGAGAAGGGTGGTGGGGCCCACAGGGGCAAAATTGTCTTTTCACATGGCAGTTAACGGTTCACGGATGGAAAATCCAATAGAGTGTCGTATAAGGAATGAAAGTTGAAGTCGGTGTCAAATAGGGAATGAAATTTTTTTGAGGGCCAAGAAAGGAACGGGTCATTTGTCCGGTGTCAAATAAGGAATTCTCTCATTCTTTAGGGTCATGAGGTCCTCACAAAGCAGTTTGCCGATATCCTAACCACCAAGAGTACATGGGCGTTAAAGCAAAACAACTAGACATGAGGACTCCTGGAAACCACAAACACACACACACACACACACACATACCCATAGTATAAAGAAATGATCACACCTTGCTCCTGCAAAGGTTCCCATGGTAGAAACGACATGTCCATTCCTTCGATTTAGGCTAGTGAAGAAGCAATGCTATGGTATGACTATTTGACTAATCTGTCAAAGACTCAGGTACTAACTATAACGTTATACTTGAAGTAGTGGTCAATGGCATTGGTGAAATACTATAATTCATCCTGAACCATATGTTCCGAGCAAGTTTTATGCTTCTCTAGAAAAAATGAAACTCCCTGTTAAGGTAACAGTCTCAATGGGAAGTAGAGTAACAGATATGCTCGTTAAGGTAACATTCTCAATGGGAAGTAGAGTAATAGATATGCTCATTGCTCCTCACCTCAGCTTTAGTCGCTTCCTCAGGCTACTTTTTATCCTCTCAAAGTATACATTTTCAATGTCAAGAAAAAAGCATATCAGGGAACACAATATCTAGTACTGAAGATATAGCAGTCAAACATGAAAATATAAGTTGTGACCAATCATACCTGATGAACAGTGTAGGTGGTAAGATAGAACTACTGCTCATGCACGAATAGGACTGCCAAGATATCCATGATGTGCAAATTAGAGACAAACCTTGAAACCATATACTTAAGGAACCACAGGCAACAATTATAGAACAATAGGGACCCCATAGACCATACCAACAGCGCCAGAGTTAGTAGGCATAATACATCCATATACACTTGTAATCAGATCAGATCCAAGCACAAATAGTAAGTTAGGGTTTGGATGCTCGGTTTCGCACAGTGGGAAGGGAAGACCAAGTTGCGGTCATACCTGGTGGTGCAAGGGACCTTGAAGGGGCACTGAAAGGACCAAGGATGCCGCCTAGAGGGAGAGTGGATAGGCGTTTCTAAAATTGAACCCTTTAAAATGCAGAAACGATTAGTGTTGGAGTTTCCAAAAACTTGGAAACTCCAAATCAGAGAAAAAAAACCTCATGAGTTAGCCAATAGAGAATAAAAGGTATAAAGAATAGATCTAGAAGCTACAACCCTGCAACACAAAGTTAGAGCAGTGAATAAACAATTTCAGCGCAAGGTCCAAATACCGGACACGTCCGATATTGATACCAGACGCGTCCGATATACGCGGGGTTGTCGGATCAGCCCTCGATTAGCTCTGATCGATTTCTCTTTTCAAACCACGCTACTGACACCTACTAGTGACCTGTCAACAAGCTCAAGCAATGCACGTAGATCACAAATGCCAAGTGAAAAGAGAGATCGACATAAAGGAATTGTTTTACCGAACTTTGGCCTTCGTCGAGACCTACTCTCCATTGTGGGGGCTACGAGCGACCCAACAAATGTCAGCTCTAGAGGACCACGAAGGCCACTCTAGCCAGAGTCTTTTCCAACTCCTTTTCCTCCTTCCACTAGATGATCTCTTCCCTTGCGGCAGTGGAATCGAACCATTACAAACTTCCCGAGGCACACCACAAGCTCTTGGGTGCTCTTCGGCGACGCCTAGCCATTTAGGACCGAAGAATCCAAGAGTAACAAATGCAAAACACGAGATCGACAAATATGCACAAGTCCTCAAGGGTGACTTGCTCTCAATTTGAATCTCACTCAACCCACAAGATGGATTTTGCAAGTTTGAATTAATCACACTCACTAAGAGGGGGTTGGAGAGTGTTCTCAAGGCTCAAAAACATGTCTAGAAGTCAGCAGAATCAGCAGCCTCCAAAGGTGGAGACTAAGGGGTATTTATAGCCCCTTTGAAAAACTAGTCGTTATGTGACCGTTGGGCAATACCAGTATTGCCTGCACGTACAGTGCCAATAGTCACCGAGTCAGTGGCGCAAGTGAGGCGTCGGAACTCCCGACGAGCCAAGACACCGAGAATTTTACCGTGGCTGGGCAAATACCGGACAGGTATTGCCATACTAGCAAAAAACAAGTTTGTCTTTTGTCTCTCAAACACTCAAACCTCACATGGGTTGGCTTGAGCACTTATGTATAATCATCTACCAACATGATGCATCCCTCTTAATAGTACGTCATACCTATTAACTCAAGATTAAATGAAAACGGAGTTTGAACCACTTGAGTTGATTTTCTTTGAACCAAAATGCCATAGCTTTCAATCTTCAAAAAGTGAGGGTGTCAACATGTTGATTTTGATTTTATCCTTGAGCATTGCCATCTTGAGCATTTGACTTGATTCCATTCAACATATGAGAGTTGACTTCTAAGATATCAAGTCATCCCTTTATAAAGTCATCTAGGATTTGGATATTCGCTTCAATGTGACCAATATGGTTTGATCGCTGCCTTGACTAAATACAAGTACTTCCTTCTTCACCTTAGTTAGGTTCCTAGTTCGCCAAACCGTCGCTTGCCCTTCACCCTTGCTTAGTACCTCAAAGCCTTTCCTTGATATCTTCACCATCTCAAGCCATCTAGTCACACTTGGTGTCGAATCATTCATTAAACTCATTTGTATACATGTCTTTCTCCTATCAAGCTTTAAAAGGTGAGACCAATCCATATGCAATCCCTCATGTCTCATTAATTATTATTTACCGTGCTTGCTTTCATATGAGTCATCGAAATCCCACAATGAACAAGCCTTGCATGAATTACATTTGCATTGTTGTCTTGTGTTTGAACTAGATTGTTTCCAACAATACATTATTTTGGCTTTCATTAAGTACCTGTGAGATAACCTATTACATGTCCACACTTAGCAAACGGGTTAGACATTTAATCATGTTGTCATTCAATCATCCAAAACCCACTAAAAGGCTAGATGAACTTTCAGGTACCCACGGGGCCACCGCGGGGACCCGCTCACCCGCCGCCAGGGAGCTCTCCCATCACAGGGGCCAAGCTCGCCCACTGGGGAAGACGAAGATGGCGCCGCGTGACTTTTGAGGGGCGCCCGCTCAGGCCGCCGTGGGGCCTAGCTCGCCCGCCACCGGCTGGAGGAGATGCCGGCGTGGGCTTCTCTCGACGAGCGCTCTCACCTCTCGTGGGACGAGGAGGGGAGACTGTGAGAGGAGAGATCATGTTCTCAATTGTTTTTGGGAATCAAAATAAAAAAATTGTTTTCGGGAATCAAAAAGAGAGAACCTACAGAGGGATCGAAGTATCGAACCGTGGTTGCTCGGCGCGGACGTGGGTGCCTGGGCGCGGATGCGGGAGATGGGAGGGATGAGGAGGACCATACATGCAATCTTGATCGTTAGATTTGAGTGAGTAAGGAGAGAGAAGACTAAGAAGCAATCTGGATGGTTGATTTCTATGGAGTTATTTTTCTAGGTATATTTTCTGGGGTGTGTGGAGAGGGGCCATCTCAGTGGACGAGGTTTTTTGGGTAGACTTAGCAAACAAAAAGATGGTGCATTAGTAGGATAGATATAGCAAAGGCGAGGTTCACACCCGCCTCTGACAAGTCTAGAATGGATGCCCGCAGTGCGTCCTCAAGGCTCGCTACCAAGCCCACTTGATTAGCTGCCATCCATGGGGCTGACCTTGAGGACGAATGAGCTGAGTAGGAGCCTTCACAGAAAAAATCTGGGCCTTCCTGGCACAAATCTGCCATGCTCACCCGGAGCCACCCATCATTCCAAGATCTGCCTTCTAGGGCCCGCAGCCCCATTGCCAACGGAGTTGCCCACGTCAACACTGTCATCCATATCGTTGTCAGAGGGAAGGATGGGGCTTAGAGTGGTGAGCCACCAATGTGGCCCTTGGCTAGGACACTGTCGCGCCTCTTTGTGCCCTCTATCGGACCATTGTGTCGTGACCTACAATAGGCCACCGTGCAGCCCCTTCGCTTCCTCCGATGGGCCGTTGTGTCATCGGTTGGGGCTCCTCCCCATGCTGCCCCGCCGCACCCTCGGCCTGGCCTTCTCCACAGTCCACACGCCGCCAAGTGTTGAGAGAAGTGAGTCAAGAAAAGAGAGAGATAAGGAAGAGAGAAGACAAAAGATGAGACAATAGTGGCTGAAACTCTAGTGTTGCATTTACATACACGAGGTTAGCACAGAGTTTTTGGGCTTATTTTCTAAGGCATATACCTTCTAAGAGTTCGTCTGTGGAAATAGACTCTATTTTTAGATACGATCCTCTTGAATGGCTTGCGTTGTAAATAGATTTTGGACTATCTCTATAAATAAGATACCTATCTCTAACCGGACATTTTAGAAGATATAGACAATATCAAAGCACCTCTGTAAATAAATAAGGTTGTTTCCTAAAATCAATCTAAGTAGCTGTCGCCACGTAATCGACCGGGCACTGTCACTCTGCAGCGCCGTACGTCGTGTCACGCACAAATCTTGATAGCTGTTATCACTGGGGAATTGGGGATCGACGACATGACCTTTGTAAAAGTGTTCAGTTGAATCATGGATACCACGACTTTCTTCGTGGAAAAGAACATGCATGCATTGAGGAGTCGATATACTCCTACTTGATATGTGTTCATCACACACGTACGATGTCAAAAGTAAAAAACTTCGACAATGATGACAGTAGCGAAGCCAGCACAATACGTCGTCGGGGTCATCAACGTTACCAGCAGCTAGGGTCTATACTATAGGACTACCGCTAGTAATAGTGATTTTGCACTGATTTTTTTGAAAATTGTCAGGGTCAGCTGACCCCAACAAAAGGGCCTGGCTCCGCCCCTGAATGATGACACACTTTACGACACGATTTAGTCGTCCTTACTAATAGTATCGTTATTATGAATATAATATATACGACAACTGTGCTTTAGTCGTCTTTGTGCTCAATGGTGACACGATATCCCAAGGGAACAACACTTGAGGGAAAGAACTTTGCATGCAAGGCCTTGTTTCCATCTAAATTCCAAGTTTTTTCATTCTCTCTCCATCATATCAATTTTTAGCCGCTTGCATAGAGTATTAAATGTAGGTAAAAAAATAACTAATCACACAGTTTAGTTGAAAATCACGAGATGAATCTTTTGAGCCTAGTTGGTCCACGATTGGACAATATTTACCAAATAAAACGAAAGTGGTACTATTTATCGGGTTCATTTTTTTTTCAAAGTGAACGAGGCCCAAGTAGATATTGGGTGCCAGAACCATCTCCACGTGCATTAGTTCAGACGTCACATCTCCACGTGCATAACGCCTAGATTGGAATGATTCTACTAGAACCATATCTTCAAGTACTCTCCCTTAGCCTCAAAATAGTTTTTTTTTTCGCGAAACTCAGTACAGATCAGGATGGGCACGTCCACACCATTGACGAGCATGTCAACTATCAATGAAAGAATAGCACTCCGAAGGACTGAGTAGGCGCCATGGACGGGTTCTCCAAAAATGTTCTTACTCGCACTCGCTAGAAGCTAGACAAAATGCAAACGGTTTACCATAAAAAAAACAAAGGGTTCTCAAGCGTGTGGGGCACAAGAAATTGACTAAGAAATATCTAAGAATTCAGTTTTTTTGAAAAAAAACACAAGGGAACCGTGCAGCCACAGATTACATTTTTCTAAAATTACATTTCAACCACAACATGTTGCCCAGGCTAAACTTAAATTTCAGACTTCCAAGTTCCAACCACTAACGTGAGCTGGAATCCCTGCTCACCACCCAAAGTCGTTAAAAAATGACTGACCTGACTGAAAAATGCAAACAAGACTGCGAATAATATGATTTAGTTCACCTTCCCAATCTGACAACTAAATTAAGGTAATTAGCCATCTTAGCCACAAGAAAGAAATACAGGTAAAACATGCACTCACAAGTAAAATTTGAATTTAGGTAAGGTTGCATCAATGTGAGAAGGTAGCGTAGTCGGGCCAAGGGGGAGGGGACAGCTTAAGGTTCGGTTCGGGAGGCAGTGGGTAGGGCCGCACTAGCAGCTGGCCTGTGCGTTTGTGCTGCTGGGCGGCAACTGGCAAGTGATTAGGAAAGCTGAATTTTTTACTTTTTAGTTCTTTTTTTAAAAGTTTCTTATAAATAGACTCTAGAGAAAAGATTTCAGAATCTGGATCCTTAGCTAAATTCGGTAGACCGAATTTTTTACTTTTTAACCTTTTTTTTGAAAGTTTCTCACAAATAGACCCCTGGAGGAAAGATTTCAGAATCTAGATCCTTAACTCGGCGCCATCGATGCTGGCACCGAGCTAACACGTCTCGGTACCAGCATCCCTGGCGCCGAGCTCCTAGGCTTGAAGCGAACGTGGAAGATGACATGACAGGAAGCTCGGCGCCAGGGTGACTGGCGCCGAGCCTTTATTTTAACCCTGCCCCAACCTACCTGCCCGAGCGTTCTTTCTCTTCTTTCTCCGCCCTCTCGGTTTCTTTCTCTCCCCACTTCACCCTACCTCACGAATCGGCATATTGGACCTTGAAAACTTTGATTTGATCCGTAGATCTTCGAGGGCAAGGTATCCTTGCTCCCCTCCTAGTTTTTTTCGCATCGATTCGGTATATATTAGTCGAATTTTTTAACCTAAGAATCATCATTACTTAGGGTTTTATTCTATCCCTCAATATATGTATTATACAACCGTAGAATGATGCCAAGGCGTGGAAAAGCTAGCAAACCTAGGCACATGTAGTTATGTTATGGGTTCATTGTTGTGCATCAAATGGGAAACCCTAGGTTTAGGGTTTAATGTTAATTGCTTTCGGTTCTAAGAACAAAATTAGTTGTATTGTAGTTATGGTTCGCATTGACATTTATTTGTGATGTTTTGAGTTTTATTTGTTAAATTACATCCGTTTTGTTAGATGCAAGAAATGTTTCGGGAGGAGTTTTGGCAAAAACGGGGTCGTCCTTGAGAATTATACCCTGACGCGTCTAGCAAAGATGCCCCCGTCCCTCCTGACCTCCTTGTCCCTAACTATGACTGTGGTTTCCTGTCCCATGTTTTTCAATCGAAATATCTGGACACAGCGACGCGTTGCTTCTACACATGCAGTCGTTTTAATGTAAGAAATTTTTCCACTATCCTTTTTCTTTATTTGTGTAAGTATGTTACTAATATTTTGTTGGAATCTCGTTGTGCAGGACCATGAGAGGTGTTTTTTCTTTCAGTGGATCGACGGTGTAGACAAGTTTGATCCTAGGTACCTCATTTTCGACGATTGGTTTAGAGGGAGACATCCACGTGAGCACTTCAAGCGGTGGGTTCCACCCCCCCTAACCCTCCGCCAATGACGGCTAAGGAGAAGCACCTAGTCGTAGATAGATGACTCGAGGAACCTCCTCTGTGTGATTGTGGAGATCGAGCTGTGATAAACTCTGAGAATACGTTGGAGTTTGTGTGTCCAAACAAGCATGAAGTAAGTGCAAAGTGTATGTGTTGAAATCTTATTTAAGTGCAAAGTTCATGTACTAATGTCTCCTTATTTAGGTGTTTTCAATGGTGAAGTGTCGTTTCAAGGAGTGGTTGTATGGTCCTAAGAACCAATGGCCAGAAGAACCGCGAAAGGTTAAGGAAAAGAAGAAAGAAAAGGTAATTTACAAAGCACCTCCTGTCATGTGTAAATGTGGTGTTAAATCCAACTATGGCCTAGTCCCTTCGGAGCTTGGAATAGGCCATTATTGTAGCCATATGGTTGAGTATGATGAGGTTGGTTATTTTTGTGGTAAACGTGAAATTGTATTTTGTTTCTTTTGCTAAGACATATATGATATAATTTTTCGTTTGAACAGAGCACTAGGAAATGCAGGTGGGAATGTTATGATGGTCAAGCTAAGTTCTTGGATGAACTGAAGAAGAGGCAAGTAATTGCACATAAGAGGGGATATGGACCTGACTATGTCAACCTATTCGTTAAACATAACAAAGAAAAGATGCGTGAGTTTGCTAGACAACGTGGTATTTGTAACCCGATCGATGTTGGGCTTAACAAATAGGGATTGGAGAGACGGATGATGTTAGAGGAGGAGAGGGCAAGGAATGAAGCAAGGGAGGAGACAAGAGTACAGATGCACGTCTTGAACGAGCATGTTGTTGCATTATGTGCCAGTGAGTGCTTGAAAGCCTTTTTTCGTTGCCTGATTTTAAATGTAATATAATCATGTTGCTAACTGATTGCATTTTATACATGAAGAGATTGGTTGCAGCGATGAACATGCCATAGAGGTGGCTCGTGTAAGGTATGAGGAGAAGAAGTTAGATGAGCATAGATCGCGAGTTGGTCGCACCGTTCAATCACCGATTGTGTTGTCTAATGAGGGGGACGAGGATGAGCACAACACTGGCAGACTGAGTGAGCTCATTGCTCTAGTAGAGGCGGGCTTGTAGGCATAGGAGACTGAGGACGATACTGGCAGACTGAGCGAGCTCATCGCTCTAGCAGAGGCGGGGTTGCAAGCTGAGGGGGCTGAGGAACTAACTGGCAGACTGAGCGAGCTCATCGTCTAGTAGAGGCAGGCTTGCAGGCGGAGGAGGATGACGAATCATTCTTCACTTAGGTCACAGCGATCGTAGATGAAGTGGAGGCCGCTTACTACAGGCGACAGATAGATCAGAGCAACGTAGGTGAACCTAGCCACAACAACAGGGTTGTGGTAGAGGACTGGTACTCGGATGATGAGTTTCTTACTCAGTATGCTTCAGACTGAGGATTTGAAAGTGCATTTGCCCCCTATGTCTACTGTCGGCATGTACTTCTAGTATTATTATATTGTTTAATGTGGCATAGTATTGAACTTTTCATTATGTGGTTGTTTTCATTATTTATGGTCTTAATATTCTGCTTAATATTACGGAGGTATTGAAATATGAACACGTGCTACAAATAAAACCTAACGATGTATGGCATTATATAATTCAACACACAAAACACATGAAATGGCATGTGAGAACATGTACCGAACTAGGGTACAAAGTTTCCTTCGACTAAACTTAACATGTCTTAGGTAATTAAACCAAACAACAAACACATAGATATGGCATGTGAATAAGATAAAGTCGTCCTAGTAGTGTGGCCACATAGCAAATTGTGTTGCACCTTCTCTATAGTAGCCTCCCATTGTTGGTGGTGGTGGTGGCAGGGGTGATGGGGGAGGCCCCTTGTTCTTGTGATTAGGGCAGGTGCAATATGGATCATTGCAGAGTGCCTCTTATGAATTGGCACCATTATTGTTGTTGTCCTGTCCGTCGTCTTTGTAACCGCTACTAACTTCCCTTTCTAGATCAAAGATAGGGTCCTACAGGTAGTAGATGTACTCCGCATGTGGATAAATAGGTTGAGGATCGACCCACCTAGTGAACCCACATTTTTCTTCAGCCAAAGAAGACTACAATAAGTATGTCATGTAAGTTATATAAAAGAGGAACATATTGAAGAAATAAATAGTAATAGCAATTACCCATGCTCGCGGGCATTTGAAGAAACGACGACCTCCATCTATTCCCTCGATGAACATCTGCACTAGGCAGTCCTCACCATGCATGCATTTTGGCCACTCTTCTTTCCTTTCATCGTATCCTCTTAGTGGTGCCTCTTTAGGGAAATCACTTTTGCTCTCAACTGGGAACCTCTCATAAAGAGCTTCCTCAAAGAAATCGGGACCAAGAGGACCCTCCCACCTAATGGTAGTTCCCTTCCCCTTTCCTCTCCCTCTGGACGATCCTCCAGACATTGATACTACAATGAAAGAAAATGCTGAGGAGTGTTCTTCTTTCTTATTGTGTGTGTGAATGAGAGGGAGTCAGTGGTTATTTATATGTTGAGAGGAGGAATGGAGGCCTCTCAATGTGCCATGTCAGTGATCCATGTGCCTCTTCACCTCAGTCCTTGGATCAAACAGTCATAAGATGGATGGTGGAGA
This sequence comes from Miscanthus floridulus, assembly GCF_019320115.1. Taxonomy (NCBI): domain Eukaryota; kingdom Viridiplantae; phylum Streptophyta; class Magnoliopsida; order Poales; family Poaceae; genus Miscanthus; species Miscanthus floridulus. The sequence goes on along the minus strand of NC_089590.1, from coordinate 2,408,512 downwards.
TATAGTGTAGTTGTGCTTCCTTGCATGCCAGTACTATGTCAGTGAAGTGATAAATTGCTGCTGTCCTTATATCTGAAAAGTCTATTTTTATTGTCTGAAAAGCCTAGATCCGTTCACTGTTGCTTGGTAACCCTGGATTCATCTACAAAGCGTATGTATGATACGTTTAGATTATACACGTTCTAATAAATTTACATTTAATCTGTGTACTACATTTGTGCCTTTTTAGCAGTGTAGTATGACTAATGATTCACGAAAAAAATTCGCAAGAGTTTCCCTTGTTTTAGGAGCATCCACAGTTACAAACAAAGACATCATTATATATTCCAAACATTTAATCATTCAAGGAGCAAAATGCAACCACAACGAACATCACAACCAACATAATATGTCCTGCACAGTCCAAATAGTCCATAATGTCCATACAGTCCCAAATAGTTACAGAAAAGTAAATACAAAATCCATAATAGTGCATACTAACAACTACCATATCCCTCACGGCCTCCTACTCTTGCCCTTACCCTTGTGACCGAGAGCGCTTGTACCTGGAGTGTAAGGGTCACGCGGATGGCGTCGCCTAGTGCCTCGAGGCGGTGTAGGATGAGTCGAGGGAGCGTCATGGAGCTGAGAGGGGCCAAGCTCCTCGTGCCTCTTGTCCCCATCATCGTCGTTGTCTTCCTCGTTCTCATCCCAGTCCCCTGTAGCTGCTTGGCTAGAGGAATACAAGCCTCCTCTGCCTATGAAAGGAACGTATACGTCTTGCGTCGTGTATGTCCTGCAACCACAACGACTAGCCGCATGGCGTAGCCGACGTGACAGCCTCTGTTGTACAAAATTATGTTAACTGAAAGAATCTAACGTATTAATGATATGTTTGAAAGAATATTTTTAATCTTACGTCTAGGAAGCTAAGCATGTAGTCGTCCCTGACTCTCGGTCGAATATGCTCAATCTCTTCAACTGAGCATTTGAGTGTATTGCCCTGCAACAAAGTTCTAGATAATAATACTTCTGAACAGATAGCAATAGGTTTTTGTTTTCTTTTGTACAAGAATCTAACGTATTATAGGGGTGATATGGCTCGAAGGTGGCACTAACTAAAATAGATAACTCCTAATGTCGGTCCAAGAACGCCTAATGTATTGTTATGCAACTTAACGTAGAAAAATAAGGCAATTGGCTTACCACTCTATCCAAGATCGGTCCTGCCTCCACCTGCCTTCATGCACAAGTCGATTGGTCATACGCCGTGTCTTCATCGTCAGAGGACTCGATGTCGGCGTAGTCATCTTCTGTCCACTGTACCCTCAGCCTGCAACGTGTTGCACACTGGTGCCAAGCTTGGTACCGCCTGAACTCACGGTTCATGTGTGGCTCGTTGTTGTCGTCTATGTTGTCGTGCATCTCCTCCCATTGCTCAATGAAGGACTGGTGGTGCTTCTCCCAGTCAAAAATCTTCTTATTCTTATGATAATCCAACCTGCACGTATGTCATCGTTACTTGAATCCATGTACATGTCACCATATTAATAGAAATAGACCATCACGAGACATTTGAAATATCAAAACACTTACTTATGTAAGTCAATGTTAGTCGAGAACGGAGCCATAGGCCAAAGCTGTCTCACTCTAAATTGGCGTGCAACCCTATCTGGCAGGCGGAACTCAACAGCATAGAAGCAGATTAAAGGGCACCTCATCCTATAGAAGTCGTCGTCGAACCTACAAACATTGCTCAACTGAAAAGGAAGTGTGCCCTCTCCACCGTACGGCTCCCACTCCACCTACAACATGTCCAAACAAGATGTTAGATGGTATACTAATCCTTTTCAAACCAGCATGGGAAATAAAATTTACTTACACTAGACACCGTCAGCGTGTCTAGCTCGTTCGTGAACTTAATGTACGCCCGGTCTAACCTCGTGTATGGAACCCTGACCTGGTCCCAAAGGTACACCCACATCGGCTGCCGACTTGGAGGCCGACCTTTGAACCACTCACAACGAGCCAAAACCTCTGGGCGGCCAACTAGAAGATGAGCCCACATCCACAACTATAATAGGTACACGCATCCACCAAGTGACGCGTTGGACGAAGACTGACGACACCCCTCCCATAGCTGCCGATACAGAAAGCACAAGACTACAAAGCCCTAGTTGTAGTGACCTGCCTGGTCCCAGTCACTGAGGCAGTGGACCCACATCTAGAACGCACTATCACCCGTGGCATCGGGGAAGAGAACGCAGGCAAACAGGTGTAGGATCCACGCCCTGCAGTAGTACCCAACTGTCTCCTCATCTGCCTCCTCGGGGCACTATGTGAACTCTTCCCGTAGCTAGGAGATAAGAACTCCAGAAGTGCGAGCCCCTTGCTCGCCAAGCTCACGCCCAAGGAAGGCCTCCACTCGTGCTCTCTAGCCCTTGTCATGAATCCTTAGGCCTAGCATCTTCCGACAGTCCTAGAGCATGATTGTCATCTCCCCAAAGGTAGGTGGAAGCTGTGAGTCTTCGGCCACCACCTATATTTTAGACAAAGCAAGATTACTTGTTAAAAAGTCAATCGCATGAACAAATGGCCATGAATTGAGGCAATGATTTAATTTAATACCTTTCAACCAACGTAGTTATGGACGCTGAGTTGAACTTGGGCAACCCATGATGAACCTAAAAAGAGATGACATCTAGGCCAGCTCTTTGTAGGAAAGGAGTGTACCTATCATCGTACCGCATGTCCAAGAACCCATTGTGGGTTCTAGGATGAAGGAGCAAAAGGTCCTGCATCGAATAAAATATAGTCTCCTATTACTTCATGAACACATGTATGCTCACCAAATTTTGAACAAAACTTGTAGATTATTACCTGCCCCAGCGCTATGAGATGTCCTCGGTGGGTCGCCTCGTACGTCGGGTCGAGCAGGTGGAATTGCGCCATCCTACAAAAAAAAGTGAATGAATTAGATATTCAATATACAATGAAACATGAACTTAGAAATGTATAAGTAATTGACACAAATACAAGCGTAAATTGAGACATGCATAATTAATTAAATGAATATGACAAATATAAAATAATAAAATCAACCAATAGTCGCACCTCACTAATCTGCCAATGGCAACTTCGTGAATTGTGGCCAAGTCTACCGCACTTGCCGCACTCATACTACTCGGGGTCAGTAACAAATGGAGTTCCTCTCCCATGCCTCATTTTTCTGGGTATCTGATCCATAACCATCCTGTCCCTCGTCCTCTGCCTTGATCCACGCTTGTTCCAACGGTAAGCTGGATCTGCAATGTACTTCGGCCCATCATATGGAGGCCACTCTCTAGGGTCCCGGAAAGGCACGAAGCGGGGGCTCCATGTGTGCACAAGCGTGTCAACACTAAACTCATGACGTATCCTCCTTTCAATATTATAGTTGTGATGCCTAGCTGCTGCCACCAAATGAGAACATAGAAAGTGGTACTGCCTTGGTTTACCACAAGTGCATTTGAAATTTTGGAGGACAACCACATGGATCCTCGACTCTCGGACCTCGCCGTCGAACGTTGTACCACCCCTATGCTCGACCTGATAAGTCCTTGTGGCGTGGTCAAAGCATGTAACCTCATGTGTGCCAGCCTGTTCTTTTGCCTTCTCTAGGTGTGTCTTTGGTTTCAGAGCCCATATCTCTCCATCACTCCACAACTGCAATGCATGGGCGTGTCTATCATTGAATCAGGCAACAAGCTTATAGAATATGAATTGAACTTGCATTCACGGGCATACCACGTGTCCCCAATAGCAACTTATTGAATGACTCTGCCATGTTGCTGTACTAAAACTCGTACCTCCATCCACCGGCATCATGAGCTCTCGTCCATTTCTCCAAATCCCTCATCAAATCTGTGAGCCATTGTCTACCTTCTACATTTGATGCGGTTCTGACCTGCTCCAACTTTTCTAGAAAGTACTTGTCCTCAAGCTGTCAAGCAGCCTCCTAGAACATATCAAAGTTACCATTCACACCATCCTTCTAGAGTAGATTCTCGGCAAGGTGCCGAGTACACCAATGATGGTGCAAAGGTGCATAACCCTCTATCTGCTCTCACACGACATTAAGTATGCCATGGTGCCTATCAGATATGATGCCAACCTCCCTGCCAAGCCCAACCATGTGTATCCGGACTAGCCTCAAGAACCATCCCCAACTGTTATTATTCTCCTTCTCAACCAAAGCAAATGCCAAAGGAACCAACTTGTTGTTCGCGTCACAGGATATGGCTATAAGAAGTGTGCCCTAGTATTTGCCAATCAAGAATATACCATCAATGGAGAAGACGGGACGACAGTGCCTAAAGGCCTTGACATACTGAGGGAAGCACCAGAAAGCACGGAAGAATATCTGCCTCCCATCTTTCCATGCATTTGGTTTTGGGATGTACTCATAATGCATGCATGGATTCACTACTTTGATTGCATTGAAAAGAACTGGCAGGTGCTCATACCCATCCTCCCAGTCCCCATATATCATCTTCCACGCTCGCTGCTTAGCCCTCCATGCTTTATCATAAGTTATCACATAACCTTCATACAACGCCTCAACGGTCTTGATAATTGTCCTCACCTTCATGTTGGGTTCTCCCTACAAAATTCCCATCAACTGCTTGGCAATGAGGGTAGATGTCAACTACCGATACCTCAGTGTCAGCTCATGGTCAGCACAATTGTGTGGCCCAACAACTTTTGTGATCTTCCATTTTCTGGTCACCTGTTGCTTCCTTGCACAAACCCTCCATGGGCAGCGTTCCTTGTCACACATAACTATGTAACGGCGCTCTGCATATGAATGCAATACCTTGTAAGGTCTCTTTCGTATCACTACAAAAGCCTACAACCACCTTTTTAATGCAGGGAGGTCATTGAACACCCTCCCATTCTCAATTACCATGTTAGGACCGGCCTCAGGAGCTTCTAGGAGCTCATCATCATGTCCTTCTGCAAACGCCTCATCGGAATGAGCAAGATCGCTGAACTCGCAAACTCTTGGATCACGGTGGCCGAGAAAGATACGCCTCAGCATCTCAACATCACTCTATGTCAACTCTCCAATAGGGCGATCATCATCAGAATCAAGAGCCCTAGCCATCTCGTATGGCTCCGAATCATGCATAATTTCAACACTATTGGAGCCACGGAATCCATCTCCAAAGTGCACTTGCGCAGCAACAGGGGGCACATCCACATTCTTAGGAATGTCTCCTGCAACATAATTAGAGAAATGAGGAAATAATGAAAGAAATAGATATAAGGAAGGGGGTAAGCTCCCAAAAACCATGCGGTTAAGACACTTACTCAGATGATTCTGTGTCAAAGGGATCTCATGAGGAGGATCTGCCACGAAAACATGAGTCTGACAAGCATCTCCAACTACCGCATTGGGCGCAGATTGAGCATCGGGAACCGTAGGTGCAATCTCCACATCCATATAAGGTTCTGTAACGGGAGGGTCGATGTGTGCGTATTGATCCATTGGTGGGGAAAACCCATGAGGGATGGGATCAACTAACACCTGATGCACAACCATGTCCAAACATTGCAGCTGGCTCTTCATAGCCGATCTCACATAGTTCTCCCACTGATCCGCACAACCAATTGAGATCATTCGCCTAAGGATGTTAGGAGGAGAACCTAGGTGCAGTACACCATCAACTGCAATGCCATCATCTCCAAGGCAATGCAGCTTCTCCCGAGCCCTTGCAACCATCTCACTAAATGAAGGCCTATCATTGAATAGCATAGGCACGCTTTACATGTCAACAAACTCAACATATCCATAGCGATCACTTTCAATGGTGCCTCCATGATATATGGTCACTAGGTTATCCATCTAGTTCAAACATGTAACGAAACACATGTCCTTTAGTCCAAATTAGCCGACAGATAGTACCTAACAAGTATTTTCTAACTACAAACTAAGTAAATAAGATAATAACTACGTATATATATACAGTGTACTCACTAAATAGCTAGATCATATTTAGTTAACTAAATATGTAACTACATATCTAAGTAGCTATCTAACTATATCTATGTACCTATGTATGTATGTTTCTATCTATCTACATATATATCTCACTAGATCACTAACTAAATCAACTACCTGAGTCATCACATTAACTAGTAAATAACAAATGTCAACTAAGTAGGTACATTGCAAATTCATAATTTTTACCTTTCCAACGACTGATCCGTGGACGTCAACGGAGTCGCAGCGGACGATGGGCGTGGGTCAGGTCGGCGGTGGCACAGCCAGCCGCTGTAGGTACCGGGGCCGATGGTGGCGCGGCCGACGACAGCGGTCGCGCGCGGCGGGCGCGGGATGCCCGGCACTTAGCGCGGTGAGTCTAGCTCGACGGGCACGGGAGGCACCGCGGCCACGGCCGAGGCTGGCGGTGGAGGGCGGCAAGGCAGGGTGAGGCCAAGGCGAGGAGAGGGCGCGGCGTGGGCACAGGAACCGGTGAGGGGACCGGGGCGCGGGCGTAGGGGCGCTTGCCATGGCGCGGCGGCGCTGGCGCTGCGCTGGCGGCTAGCTGCGAGCAACGGCGCGGCGCGGCCGTGGGGCGCGGCGCTCCTGCATGGCCTCAGGGCGCAGGCCGTCCGTGGTGGCGCGGCGTGGGGCGGCCGCGGGTGGCGCTCGGCGGGCTCGGGGTGCGGGGCGTCCGTGGTGGCGCGGCGCGGCCTCGGGGCGCGGGCGGCCGACGCGGGCGCGGTGGCAGCGTGGCTCGGGCGTTCGTGCGCGGGCTCGGCAAGGCGCTTACGGTCAAGGGCGGCCGGTGGAGGCGCGTGCGCGGGCGGCGACGGCGGCGACGAAGCTCGGCTCTGCTTTGCTAGGGCGAGAGAGGGAGAGGAAGATAGGAAGAGAGGGGTGGGGCCCATGCGTAATAAAGGCTCAGCGCCAGTCACCCTGGCGCCAAGATCTACGACGCCGAGCTCGGCACCAGGGTGACTGGCACCGAGCTTCCTACCATGTCACCTTCCACGTTCGCTTCGAGCGTAGGAGCTCGGCGCCAGGGACGCTGACATCGAGACGTGTTAGCTCGGCGCCGAGCTAAGGGTCCAAATTCTGAAATCTTTCCTCCAGGGGTCTATTTGTGAGAAACTTTCAAAAAATGCTAAAAGTAAAAAAATTCGGTTGGGAAAGCAGTTCAACCATTTCTCGATCTTGTTTTTGCTGGATTTCCTGTCATTTCCATTTTCCTCTATGTAAACGGTATATGATCAGTTTATAAGGTTTATACGGTGGCTACCGTTTTCATCTTTATACTCTTTCTTACCCACCTTAAAGGAAGGAGATCATGTCCATCCCTAAAAAACGAAGCTCCTCCCTGAGCATTTTGGTGAAAAAATAGCTGCAACAATAGAGGGAGAGAGGGAGAAAGATGCCTCCTTAGATGGGTGTGCTCAAGATGGGAGGAAGCAGGAAAAGGGGTTAGGATTTTGTACCGTAGCTAGTCAATCTACAACCCCCGACAGGTGACAGTGATATTGTCAGCATGTTCGTTTAGCTATGGCTTGTCGTAAACGATCGTAAATTTTCAGCCGGAATAGTATTTTTCTCTCACACAAACCAGCCAGCAGTACTTCTTCACGAACCAGCAATGATACGAACCAGCCAACCGAACAGGCTGTGTGTTGCCATGTTGTGTCATACCATAACCTGGCATTGGCGCATATCACTGATGGGTTGTGGTCTGACCTGACATTGACATTCCCCCTAACACTGTCCATTTGTGACTCAACCCGACGAAGAGACAGGGCTTCACCGTAGGGTCAATAGGATCTCAATCATTGTCCGGATCCTAGGCTTATGATCTGGTAGTGAAGCCACATTACTGTCGGCTCTAACTCATCTCTAGTATGAGCCGGTAGAGATGGTGTGTTCTACAGTAATTTATCATTTTTTGAGTACCATTTTGTACGGCACTGTTTTTGTATCACGCTGAGTAGAAGAGTTGTATGCGTTTTTGCACTAGGTTGGTAGGTCCCACAGTTTGAGACCGTTGAGACAAGAAAGAGAAGTTTTCTCGTTACGGAGAACTAGAAAATGCTAAGGTAACTTCGTTACCTCTCGAGCTAGCTGAGGTTTCTATCTACAGTACCTAATTAATTATAGGATGTTTGACCTGCAGATATAATAAGAACAATTTTAAAATACTTCCCACGGATATCTTCCTGTAATGGACGGTTGTTTTTATCCATTCCAGAGATAAAAATGGATATATTTTTAGATCGGCAAGGCTCGCCTTGGATAGCACGTGGGCAACTCCCACTTGCACGTACACGCACCCTCACCCCTCCCATGCCTCTTGTACAGCGTTTCGGCTGGATTAGTTTATAAGGCGTGCCTTTGAAAGTACTACTGGCTGGTTTAGTGTAAGAGAAAAATATGGTTCAAGTCATGAATTATAAGTCGAATACGAGCAATCCAGCCAAAACGAACATGCTGTTGGCCAGCCGCACGCACACCCACCAGCCCTCCCTGTTGCGTCGTGACACAAAAATACTCATCTGATCAAATGTAAAAGAAAATGACATGGCAAATTTTAAAAATAGAGCCTCTAATTGCATCGTGAATGTAAGTTGCATTTGCATCACGTTGGCGTCTAAATAATACTAATGATTACGGTTTACCGTAGCAAAGGAGCAGTCCTCAATGAACCTCCGAATCAGCAAAAGATTGATATCGACGACAGTGCAATTTATTTGCAGCAAAGAAGTGGCAGTGCAACGATGTAGTGTCGGTTCAGACTTCAGAGCGACACAGGGCTCAGCAGCGGCCTCCCGGCGAAGAAGGCCTCGAGGTTTCCGGAGACGGCATCCAGCACCCCACGGATAGACTCCGCCGTGGCCACGGCCTTGTGGCTCGACAGCACCACGTTGTCCATGTCCAAGAGCTCCGCCGGCACGTCCGGCTCGTTCTCGAACACGTCGAGCCCGGCGCCGCCGATGACGCCCTCCCGCAGGCAGCGCACCAGCTCCGGCTCGTCCACCAGCCCGCCGCGCCCAACGTTGACGAGCACGCCGCCCGCGCCCAGCGCCTCCATCACCTCCCGGTCCACCACGCGCCGCGTCTCCTCCGTCAGCGCGCACGCCAGCACCAGCACGTCGCTGTCCGCGGCCAGCGCGCGCACCGTGGGGAAGAACGTGTAGGGGCACGGCGCTGGCTTGCGCGTGCGGGAGTGGTACGCCACGGGGCACCCGAACGCGGCCAGCCGCCGCGCCACCAGCGAGCCGATGCTTCCCAGCCCCACGATGCCGACGCGCTTCCCGCTCACCTGCAAATAATAAAGGAGTCGGATTCTGGTTTTCCATCTTGTTCACCTGTCCATTATTCATTCTAACTGAAATGAATCTGGATGGAGGAGAAATCAGCAGGGCGATTCTAGGCGGCTAGATAGCATGAATCAATCGGGAACCTTGGCGGCGAGCGGGTATTCGCCTAGGGCCGCCGCCCAGCCACCGTGCCGGACGTACGCGTCTGCGGTGGCGACGTGGCGGAGCCCCGCGACGACCAGACCAACGGCGTAGTCGGCGGCGTCGGCGGAGTATGCGTCCCCGGCGTTGGTGACCCGGACCCCGCGGCGCCGGCACGCAGCGAGGTCGATGTGGTCGACGCCCACGGACGAGGCCACCACCAGCTCCAGTGCCGGGAGCGCGTCGATGAGTTCCGCTGTCACCGCCGGGAGCTCGACGGTGAGTAGCGCCCGCGCCGAGGCGGCGGTGGCCGCGTCGGCCCCCGCGACGGGGTGGAGGCGGTAGCGGGGCGATAGGGCCAGCTGGAACTCCGGGATGAGGGGATCGGCGAGGAGCACGAGTGGCTTGGCGGCGCTGGCCTCGCCGTCGCCGGATTCGGTGGCTTCTTGGGTCGCCGGCGCCATCTCCTACGCTTCTCGGTGGCCAAGCGGGAGCACGACACGACTGTCGACTTTGCGATTGAAAAGGCCAAAAGGTACCGTCCAAATGGGCAGGATTTTTATTTCGTAAGCAACGAGGTACACGTATAGTCCAAATGGGCCAGACCAGAAAGGTTAAGTTAGAGCATCTTCGAGAGCTTTCTACTTTTTTTCTCTTAAAAACTTATAGTTTGAAAACTCCTAAAAAGATTTAGAGAGAAAAAAAAGAAGGTCATCTCCAAGAGTTTCTAATAAATTGCATCTAAAAAATCAAATTTAAGACCCACATGAATTATGTTGTGGCTTTTTTTCTTTTCCATCACGGGAAACTACAGGGCACGTCCCTCGTGTGCTCTGACTCCGACACGGACGGCTTGTCACCATCGACGCTGTCGACATCTCCGCTGGACCCAGGATACTTCATGGACTATGGCAAACCGCTCGTGAAGAGTGAGCTCAAACTCTCCCTAAATCCTCCTCCTTGCGCCGAACTCCCACCGGAGCCTCCTCCGATGGCTCGTCATCCTGCGCCTCGACCGTCGCCCTGTCCTTTCTCAGGCTCAACAGCGTGATAGCCATCTACCACTCGAGACACGATCCCCGGTCCATAATATTTGTAACCGTCTCCTTCTTCTGCGTCGTCTTTGTCTTCCACCTGCTTCGTGTGTTCGAGAGATTGCCCCCGGAATCGCCCAGGAGGTTGCAGGTGAAGGCGGCAATATGGGCCCTCACCACCACCCTGAGTCCCTGACAGTCATGTTTTCCAGCAGAGTTGCCTTGTTGATGCCCGCTCTTGTCGCCGCCGTCGTGTGGTCGATGGCCGCGGTGACCATCCTTGCGGGCTTCTACTTGTTCTTCGTATGCCCGGACGCCGCCTCCACCACCGCCGACGAGAAGGCGGCCTGCAAGGTTGACGAAGGCCCGTAGATAGTTTTCGTGTGGACTCCCTCAGAGATTAAGGATACGCGCGAGGCTGCGGCGCGTAAAGTTACGCGGATGAGGGAGATTTTTTTCTAACTCCTAAAATATTAGGAGATTATATTAGGAGTTGTTGGAGATGGATTTTTTATAGATCTTTATAAAAACTTAGGATTAGGAGGAGGTTTTGGGAACTCTGGGAGATGCTCTTATTGAGTTACACTGAACTTGAGAACTGATAAAGTTGTCATTTGTCAAGATCCAAATGGAATCCTAGAATCTTTTGATGACACCAAAACAAATCCATATCCCATCGTCGTGAATTATAAATTCCAAAGGTTAGGATCATACGATAGAGTTCTATATGATTCCACGAAATTAGGGTCCTAATCATATTCCAACAACAAAATTTGTCAGCATTTTAAATTAAGTAATATTTATCAGAGAGTAAATTTTACATATATGCTCAATGCAGCATGCATGTTTTTATATTTCTTTTCACATACGTATATACAACAATAAATTAAGAAACATATGTTAACTAATACTCTGCTCAATTGAAAATATTGACTTTACTGTCTAATCTTTGATTGTTTGTCTTTTACGTGAACACATATACAATTAGCTAAACATATGCGCCATGCCTAAAATACTTGCAATAACAAATCAAATGATGTTTCTCTCACTTTACTAAACTAATATATAAATAAAAATTATTAATCAAAATGTTAACAGTAAAAGGCCAAGTTATCAATCATTTTGAAATTAATGTTACTACATTACTGAGCCTTTTAAAGTAGATTATTGAGTCACTGAAGTACTGCTTAAAACATAATTGGGCTGTGAATAATTGAATAAGTGTACTCATGTTCACACAAAAAAATCAATTGAAAACACACTATTGTACACTTCAACTTTCATGATAGATATATATTAGCTTTTACTGAACATATATGAAGTTGTTAAAATGTGATAGAGTAATGATTCTAAAAAACAAATATCACCAACATGAATCCACTTGATACAAAGGGCTTGTTTGGAACAGAGTCTAGCCAAAACAAGCGGCTCGAGGCCCCCAAACGCCATGGTTCAAGCCAGGCTCACTCCTCCTCCTCCTCCTCCTCGTCACCCCCATCCACCCACCCACCTCCCCCGCGTGCGATTCTGTCCATCGCGCCATCGGCCCCTCCGCTGCATCCTCTTTGTCGTGCATCGCCCCTGCCTCCTTGTTGGCCGAGATCTAGGTGAGAGGCACCTTCCAGCCGAGATGCAAGTGAGGGATTACCGTACGCGCGCCTCCGCCTCGCCGGTGACTGAGTTGGGAGGTGCTTCCTCCTCGATGGTGCACCCCTTCCTGTGTTCATCCTAGGGATGAATTGAGACACAACAACCTGCGCCCCTTTGGTCGAGATCTGGGCAAGGTGCCATCGCCGCCTGTGCCCCCTCCCTATTGTGCCAGAGCCATAAGAGGGAGGCACAACGGTGGGAAAGAAGCATGGTGGAGATAAATTATCCCAAATAGGACTCATGCACGAGCATATGCATATCTAATTGGTATCATCATATTATATATGCTCCTCCTATAATATAGTATACAGTATAGACTGTTAATATTCTGTTTGATTAATCCTGGGCACAGGGTATTGATGACCTGATTTGCATCCTAGGCACAGGGCAGAGTTTAGTCTTGCATGCACAAAGCAAGAATCATGTACTAACTTGGTCAATCCATGGATCCACAATGCAGTCGCGTAGCGTGACAAAGTCAAGCGGTTACCTTGGTGGCGAGCGGGTAGTCGCCGTCCATGACCCACCTGCCGCGCTGGAGATGCGCATCAGCGGCAGCCACCCTGCGCAGGACGGCGACGACGAGGCCCACAGCATAGTCTGCAATGTCCACGGAGAACGTCGCGCCGGCGTTGGTGACGGTGATCCCGCGGCGTCGGCAGGCGTCGAGGTCCACGTGGTCCAACCCGACGGAGATCGCGGCCACGAGCTCCAGCGCCGGGAGCCGGTCGATGAGGTCGGCGGTCACTGGCCTGAGCCCCGGCACGAACAGGACCCGGGCCTCGGCCGCCGTGGCCTCGTCGGCGTCCGCGGCCAGGACAAAGCGGAACTGGCCCTCCATCACCGGGGTTAAGCCAGAGTCCGACGGCTGCGACACGAGCACCAACGGCTTGGCCTTGGCGTCCGCGCCGGCAGTCGACGGCGTCATCCTTCCGTTCCCGATTCGATCCGTAGGAGTAGTTGGTTCAAAAATAACCTAGTATAACCGATCACCATTTATCAGCGACAATCGTTTACCAATCGGCAAAAGTCTACTTAACCCCCCACCTATCAATAATGGTCTACTTCATCCTCAAATTATAAAACCATTTATTTTACCTCCTGAACTTTTCAAAACCGTCTATTTTACCCCCCGGGCAGTTTTTGACGGTGGTTTTGCTAAAGTAACGGTGGTTTGCTACGCTACCTGTGGTTTCACATTTTTCTTTTTTTATTTATTTTCGCTGAATCTTTGAAAAATCATAATAAATCATAGAAAAATCATAAAACGGAAAATTCAATTTTGTTGGACTCCACATGAGTAGATCTACATAATTAACATATAATGTGTTATGCTTTAGTACAAAGGTTTTGCTGTACCTTTAGATTAATTAGAAAATCTAATTTTGTCTGTAATTAATTGAAATTTATCTATAACTAAGTTATACATGGTCCAATGAGTACGAAATTTTTACTATAATTCAAGCATATAATAATTAGTCTATCATAAAAATTTCACCATAATTGGACCACAGAAGCTGCAGCTATGAATTGTTCCAATTAATTACAGACAAAATTGGATTTTCCAATTAATCTAAAACTACAGCAAAAATTTTGTACTAAAGTATATCATATTATATGTTCATTGTATAGATCTACTCATGTGGAGTCCAACAAAATTAGATTTTCCATTTTATAATTTTTGTGTGATTTACTATGATTTTTTAAAGATTCACCAGAAATTAAAAAAAAAAGAAAAAGACAAAACCACCATCACTATAGCAAAACCACCGTTACTATAGCAAAACCACCGCCGAAAACCGCCCGGGGGGTAAAATAGACGGTTTTAAAAAGTTCAGGGGGGTAAAATAGACGGTTTTATAGTTTGGGGGTGAAGTAGACCATGGTTGATAGGTGGGGGGTTAAGTAGACTTTTTCCTTTACCAATTCAGGTGCAAATCTTGTTGCCAATCTCCCGTTAGGTGACGGTCCTTACGATGGTGACAGTTGGCACGCCATCAGACGGCAAACATGCTCCTCTGCTCTGTTTGGTGGGACATGGCAAGATGCACTGCCGACGGCTCGTTGCCACGCCCGCACTGAACATGTCACGGCGCAAGGGTGAAGACACAGGCAAAGTAAGAAGGCGTATTCGTTGAGGAGAAGCGTAGTCAAGTTATTTATGTATTTGCGTTTGTACGACATTGAAAGGATCAAAATGCCCAAGAGGAGGTGAATTGGACTAATTCTAAATTTCTTTGTAATAATTAAATCATATGGTTAGCTCAATTAACCCCTTGTGCCTATAAAGTGTTTCTAATTGTTCTACCGTATAAAAGACTTACAACCTAAGTTCCAATCCTACTCTAGCATGACAATTCTATGAATGTAAAAGACAAGAATTGAATTGCTCAAAGTAAATACTCAAAGTAAATAGAGAAGGAGGAACGCGGCGATGTTTTGCCAGGGTATCGGGGAGTCATCACTCCCCACTAGTCCTCGTTGGAGCACCCGCGCAAGGGTGTAGCTCCCCCTTGATCCGCGCAAGAATCAAGTGCTCTCTACAGGTTGATTCTTTGACACTCTGTCGCGGTGAATCATCCACAACCATTCACAACTTGAGTTGGGTCATCCACAAGCTCTCCGGATGATCACCAAGCTGCCAATCACCACCAAGCCGTGTAGGTGATGGCGATCACCAAGAGTAACAAGCACAAACTCTCACTTGACCACGACAAGCCTAATAAGAAGGGTTGATACACACTTTGCTACTCTTGATCCTCACTAATGAGGGTTCTCTTTAGAATTTTCAAATCTCAGTCATCTCACTAGGACCTTGCTCTTCTTGGCACTCTTAAACTTGTTTCTCAGCTGTTGGAATGAGCAAAAGTACCCCCACACACGAGTGGAGGTTGTATTTATAACACAGACTAAAAAACGAACCGTTATGTGCCTCTACGGGGTGATCGGACGCTTCGGTCATGTTGACTGGATGCACCGATCAGTACACCCCGAACTCCAGTGGTTAAGTGTTGACCGGACGCTGGCCAGCGTCCGGTCAGCACTGACCGGTCGCGTCCGGTCACGTTTTCCCCTTACTGGAACCTTACTAATGTCGACCGGACGATGGACCCCCAGCGTCCGGTCACTTGCTGAGCAGTATTCGGTCAGTAGCTGGAACCTGATCAGCATCCGGTCAGCATTGACCGGACGCATCCGATCAGGATTCTCAATCTTTGGGACCTTACTGGAGTTGGCCAGACGATGGCCCTCAGCGTCCGATGACTTGACCTCGCAACGTCCGGTCAATTCCATACGCTTTCACCTTGGTCAAATGAATTGATCAGACCCTGAGCCAGCGTTCGGTCACACCGGAGCCAGTTTCCGGTCAGTATTTGACCCTCCATTCACGTCCAACTCTCGATCATATGTGAAAGAAGTTTGCTCCATTGGATCAAAGAGTTGTTATGGAGCTACCTAGTGCTAGTTTTAACAAGTGTGCACCACACCTAACTCACTAGACTCACCTAGGTCAAGCTACCCATTCATACCCCCCTTAATAGTATGGCCAAAGGAAAAAAACAAAGTCCTAAACTACTCTAAGTGTCTCTCCAACTCCAATCGACACTTCGAACTAGTCCATCCTTAACCTTGTCGTCCATCCTTTGAAAACCGAAACGATTTCTATCATAGGGGCATGACAACCATGATTGCCCAATCGATCCCCTTTACCATGCCCTAACTTAATTGCCTCTGCAAAACACACGTTAGTCACAGTAATCACATATTGTCATTAATCACCAAAATCCAACTAGGGGCCTAGATGCTTTCAATCTCCCCCTTTTTGATGATTGATGACAATACTACCTCAAGTATGTAAAAGAGATGAAGTTTTTAGCATGCTTGGTTCATGTAAGCTTTTGGCAATACGAACAAAAGTGTTAGGCAAACTTATATGACCCAAGCCGACATGATGTACTCAAAAGATATGAAATAAGCATGAGTACAAGTAATGAAGCTCATTTGCATCGGAGTAAAACGCGGAAGCAAAGAGAAATGAGCATAGCACAAGTGATATGACATATAAATAATTCACAGTAGAGAGCACACATGTCATATATCACGATCACGTAGATATCACTATCACATAAATATAGTAGTAAACATGAATGCATAATGTATCACACACATAAGAACTCCAAATGTAATAGATAAGCTAATATAATAACTAAGCTCCCCCTAGATATGTCGCTCCCCCTAAGCCTGACATACTCGAACCCTCTCCCCCTTTGGCGTCAAACACCAAAACCTAAGGGTCGATCGGTGAGGCTACAGTGGACGAGCCGGGCGCTGAGGTACGAGGAGCGAGGTGGAACTGGGTGCCATCATTATCTAATCCTAAGCTCTGAGCTGTCTAACCCTCTGTAGCTGGTAGTGATGCTGAAGCAGTCTGGATCGGATCAGGGACTGAAGCTAATGTAGGCTGTGCTGGTATGATTGAAGCAGCCGGCTCTGATGATGCCACTGAGGAGGGGAGCATCTCTATAGTTGTTGTGATAGGTGCAGCCATAGAAGGACCTGGAACATACAAGTATGGAGGAGTGGGCTGCCCTGTCAACTCACTGAAGGAGGCACCGAGACTCCTAGAGACTGAAGTGTCAGGCACTAGCAGCGATGATGTCTGTGCTGGTGTGAAGCCCGACTGAAGAGGTGTGAACTACAGGGCTATCACTGGCAAAGCGAACCACTGGGACACCTACTCTGTCGGTGAAGCATACTGTGCTGGTGGCTGTCCCTGATTCTAAAGCCCACTAGGCTGTAACGCTAGAGTCATCGAAGTGGTGGCAGACTGACCAAGCTGAGGTGAAGCCTGTGGCGGTGGGGCCCCAATCGCTGTCTGTGGGGGTATGGCCCCCAAGACATGAGGCGCACCATCGGAGGTGGCCCGGCCCACAAGATCAAGGCGTGCACGGCGCTGCTCGACGTGCACCGCAAGACATTGTATAGTACCAAATAGGATACTTTACTTGTAACCCTGCCCCTCCAGAGTATATAAGGAGAGGCAGGGGTCCTCTACTCGACATCATGTATTCAATACAATACACCAAAGACATAGGACATAGGGTATTACATCGATTAGACGGCCCAAACCTGTCTAAATCGTTGTCTCTGCGCCTTGTGTCACCATCCGGTTCCTGATTACGTGCATCCCCACCGACAAATCTACCATCGTGGGATACCCCTCCATGGACTGCCGAGCATCTTTTGTCGACAGTTGGCGCGCCAGGTAGGGGCTCGTGCGCGCTGATCCCTGGTGAACCAGATGGTGTAACTCAAAATCAACATCCTTCGCGGCAACTTGGCTGATCACATCGACATCCTTCAACGATCACGGTGCATCTCCAAGCAGCACACGTCGCCAAGTCGAAGCACTGCTATCCCTGCAGTGATTGATCGACATCTGACGGCTCGCTGGATGGCAAGATCGCCTCGGCATCACGCAATGATTTGAGGCGGCATGCTGTCGCGCGTGGTGATAGGCCGCTGCTACGTCGTGGACCATGAACAGCGTACAAGCAATGAGCAGCGTCAATCACGGTGGCTCCTTGACTCCCTCCGCGTATTCAGATCAGACTCCTCGTGCTTCTACAGATCTGTTACTCAGAGTATATATGGATCTGCATGCATGCAAATATGCAACCATGGATCTACAAGGGCACATGCATGTGCACGTGTATACGTATGTGTGCATCATGCAGCTGCAACCAAGCCGAGCACTGTCTATTCATCCCATCTTGTGACAAAACTCTCCAACGCCGACATGACCGCCGAGATGACCTTCCCAGGCATCGAACAAGATGTCCGACTGCATCAAGTGACTACGTCCATCTTACTTCAACACGAGATCAACTTCGTTCCAGCCGTCAAGCGCCGCTAAGCGAGCTGCCCGTGTCGCCGACCAGATAACGCCATACGTTACCGACCAGACGCTCCGTCTAAAGCTAAGTCACGCCTTAATATTTCTCTAAATATTCTCCAATCTCCATATATTGCCATAATGTTTCTCCGAGCTATTTTCTCCATATTTGCTCTCCAAACAATTTTCCAAACCCTTGAACAGTCATGTTGATGCTCAGACGTCTCTAGAGACGGCCCTGTCTCCGGCTCCTCCCTATACGTGCTACGGGCTCCGCGCTCTGCGTTATGGGTGGTCGGCAGCGGCTCCTTGGTCACACCTGTTCCTCCTACACGTGCACGGGCTCCGCGCTCGATGTTATGGACTATGGGCTAGCCAGGACTAGAGACTCAGCTACACACTAACTATTCGGGTGGTTTATATTAAACATAAATATATTTTCATGCCAACTAATCATCGAACTGCATACATCGTTTCATCACCATTGCTGATTTTTTATGGAGTTTCTTTATTTGTACATCATGTACTACCCGTTCTACATGTTTGTATTGCAGGATCATCGTCCAGGTGATCGAACCACCTGGTGCTCGGACTTCTCCACCGATCAACTGGTCGGACCGCTTGGTTCATGGACTCCATCGCTGACCAGTTGATCGGACTATTAGCCGATCGTTTCTACTCAATGTTCACTTCGTTGCCGACCAGTTGACCAGATTGTTCGCCGCTCGTGCTTCATCGTCTGCTACGCTAGTTACTCCTTAGCGCTTGGATTCTTTGTGCTCAAGGACTAAGTGGGTACACTTCACCGCACGGACGTCGTCAGCTACATCGGTGCTCGGACCTCGCCGCCTATGCTGACGACTCCTCGGTGCTCGGACATTGCCGCCTACGTCGAGGACTCCTTGGTGCTCGGACGTCACTGCCTACGCCAAGGACTCCTCGGCGCTCGATCATCGCCAGCGACGCCGGGGGCTCCTCGCTCCTCAGCGCTCGGACATCGCCAGCGACGCTAGGGACTCCTCGCTCCTCGGTGCTCTGTCATTGCCAGCGACACCGGGGACTCCTCGTTCCTCGGTGCTCGGACATCGCCAGCGACTCCAGGGACTCCACGGTGCTCGGACATCGCCGCCTACGCTGGGTACTCCTCGCTCCTTGGTGCTCTGTCATCGCCAGCGATGCCGAGGACTCCTCGCTCCTTGGTGCTCGGACATCGCCGCCTACACCAGGGACTCCTCGATGCTCAAACATCGCCGCCTATGTCGGGGACTCCTCGCTCCTCGGTGCTCGGTCATCGCCAGTGACGCCGAGGACTCCTCGCTCCTCGGTGCTCGGACATTGCCAGTGACGCCAGGGACTCCACGCTCCTCGGTGCTCGGTCATCGCCAGTGACACCGGGAACTCCTCACTCCTCAGTGCTCAGTCATCGCCAGGACGCTAGGGACTTCTCGCTCCTCGGTACTCGGTCATCGCCAGCGACGCTGGGGACTCCACGCTCCTCGGTGCTCAGACATCGCTAGCGATGCCAGGGACTCCACGCTCCTCGTTGCACGGACATCGCCAGTGATGCCGGGGACTCCTCGCTCCTCGGTGCTCGGTCATCGCCAGCGACGCCGGGGACTCCTCGCTCCTCGGTGCTCGGTCATCGCCAGTGATGCTGGGGAGTCCCTTGCTGCTCGGATCTTGCTACGTCTCGATGGTGTGCTATCAAGCTGCTCCATGCTGTTTGGATCAGGGTGCTGATCTTAGGCAGCACGTCTGGGGTCTTGATACACGCATGTCAGACGACGTCGGCAAGCTTTCAGACTTCTTTGACCCTGCTAAAAGATTCATTCTTCATCTTCCAGCAGGCTTGGGGACTAAGTGGGCACACTTCACCTTGCGGTGAATGTGCTTGTTCTCATCTCGAGGCTACGCCCGGGGACTGGCTGCCTGCTTGGCTAGTCTTCTACTTTATGATCCTGGCACCACGTGACTGCGTCACCTACTATCAGGCTCGGGGACTAACTATGGGGGTATGGCCCCCAAGACATGGGCCGCACCATCGGAGGTGGCCTAGCCCACAAGATCAAGGCATGCACGGCGCTGCTCGGCGTGCACCGCAAGACATTGTATAGTACCAAATAGGATACTTTACTTGTAACCCTGCCCCTCCAGAGTATATAAGGAGAGGCAGGGGTCCTCTACTCGACATCATGTATTCAATACAATACACCAAAGACATAAGACGTAGGGTATTATGTCGATCAGACGACCCCAAACCAGTCTAAATCATTGTCTCTACGCCTTGTGTCACCATCTGGTTCCTGATTACGCGCATCTCCACTGATAAATCTACCATCATGGGATACCCCTCGGTGGACTGCTGAGCATCTTTTGTTGCTGCATGAATCCGAGAAGCTATTGCTGTATGAGGATCTGCTACTGATGCATGGCCTACTCCTATTGCTTTAGAGCCAATGTTTGCTGCTAAATAGCTAGCTGCTATCACTAGAACTCATCCTGCCGAGTCAGGAACTGAGCAAATGTAGTAGCTGTCTCCTGAGCCTGTCGTGCCTGGTCCTGTCTCATCCGCTCAAGTATAGCAAGAAGAGGTAGATCTGTCTATGGGGCAGGTGGCGCTAAACTAGAGCTACTGGCCTTAGCATCATGTTATCGTGGACGCATCTGAGGAATAGGTTGGTAGTCATCATCAAAACTATCACTAGACTCACTAGTGACCAACCCCTCCTGCTGAGCAAGCTACTCCTCATCTGTGGCTACAATACCCCTGATAATATCATCCTACTGGGCTATAGTCTCTGGCACCTCTAGACTGAAAGCATCTAGGCCCCTAGTTGGGTTTCGGTGATTAATGACAATACAAGATTACTATGACTAACGTGTGTTTTGCAGAGGCAATTAAGTTAGGTCATGGTAATGGGGATCAATTGGGCAATCGAGGTGGTCATGCCCCTACGATGGAAATCATTTCGGTTTTCAAAGGATGGATGATAAGGTTAAGGATGACTAGTTCTAAGTGTCGATTAGAGTTGGAGTGACACTTAGAGTAGTTTAGGACTTTGTTTTTTTCCTTTGGCTGTACTATTAAGGGGGTATGAACGGGTAGCTTGACCTAGATGAGTCTAGTGAGTTAGGTGTGGTGCGCACTTGTTAAAACTAGCGCTAGGTAGCTCCTATATATGCCTAAGATCCTTTAGAGCAAACTTCATTCACATATGATCGATTGTTGGAAGTGAATGGAGGGTCAAATACTGAACGGACGCTGGCTCCGGTGCTACCGGACGCTGGCCATAGGGTCTAATCAGTTTATTTGATCAAGGAGATTGTGTCTGGTGCGACCGGACGCTGAGTGGTCAAGTGACCGAACACTGAGAGACAGCGTCCGGTCAACTCCAGTAAGGTTCGAGAAGAGTAAATCTACAACCAGACGCGTCTGGTCAATACTGACCGGACCCTGAGGATCCAGCGTCCAGTCGAGTACAGTAAGGTTCCAGTGAGGGTTATATGCGACCAGATGTGTCCGGTCAGTGGTGATCGGACCCTGCCTGCGTCCGGTCAACATTTAATCACTGGTGTGCGGGTTGAACTGATTGGAGCGTCCGGTCAACATGACCGGAGCGTTCGTTCACCCCGCAGAGGCACATAACGGTTCGTTTTTTAGGCTGCCTTATAAATAGAAGCTCCACTCATGTGTGGAGTCACTTTTGCTCATTCCAACAGCTGAGAAACATGTTTGTGAGTGCCAAGAAGAGCAAGGTCCTAGTGAGGTGATTGTGATTTTAGAATCCAAGAGAGAAACCTCATTAGTGAAGCAAGAGTAGCAAAGTGTGCATCCACCGTTCTCATTAGGCTTGTCGTGGTCAAGTGAGAGTTCGTTCTTGTTACTCTTGGTGATCGCCATCACCTAGATGGCTTGGTGGTGATTGGAGAGCTTGGTGATCATCCGGAGAGCTTGGGGATGACCCAACTCAAGTTGTGAGCGGTTGTGGGTGATTCACCGCGACGGAGTGTCGAAGAATCAACCTGTAGAGAGCACTTGATCCTTGCGTGGATTAAGGGGGAGCTGCACCCTTGAGCGGGTGCTCCAATGAGGACTAGTGGGGAGTGATGACTCTGATACCTCGGCAAAACATCACCGTGTTTCCTCTCCTCTCTTTACTTTGAGCATTTACTTTGAACAATTCAACTCTTGTCATTTACATACCTAGAATTGCCATGCTAGAGTAGGATTGGAACTAGGTTGCTAAACTTTGTGCGTTAGTTCAATAGAAACACTTCTCTAGGCACAAGGGGTTAATTGGGCTAACCATAGGACTTGTTTATTGCGAAGAAATTTAGAATTAGCCCAATTCACCCCCCCTCTTGGGCATCTTGATCCTTTCAATTGGTATTGGAGCCTCATGCTCACGTTTTTAAGCTTAATCGCCTAGAGCAAGATGTCTCACGAGGATGGACCTCCTCCTATCTTTGAGGGAGATGACTTTCCATATTGGAAAATCCACATAGAGGCGTACTTAGAAGCTCTAGACGTTGGTATACTTAGAGCCACCTCACAAGGCTTCCCAAAACCTCAGGATGCTACACACTTACAAGGCGATGAGGTTAATTATGAAAAGTGGAATGCAAAGGCTCGAAACACTATCTTTAGAAGCCTTGCAAAGATGTGTTCAACCGCATAAGGAACCACAAAGACGCCCATGCACTATGCTCGGACGTTTGTGTGCTCTATGAGGGAACCAAGAGTGAGCGTGAGGAACGCTATCATCTTGTAATTAAAAAGCTAAATTCATTTGAGATGCTTCCCAAGAATGTGCTAATGAGATGTATTCACGTTTGAATGTTCTTGTAGAGGAAGTCAATGGGCTTGGACTTACTCAAATGTCACCATCCGACATTGTGAGAAAGATCTTGAGTGTCCTCCCCATTGACAAATATGGGCATATTGTGACCGTGCTACACCAAGGTGACCTTTCCACCGCTACACCTACACAAATCTTGGGAAAGATCAATGCTCATGAGATGTACATGCACATCACGCCACAAGATGGCTCATCCTCTACCAAGAAGAAAGAGAAGGACTTAGCATTCAAAGCTAGCCAAGATAAAGGCAAAGCAAGAATTGAGTATGAGAGCTCAAGTGATGAAGAAGATGAAGATCTTGCTCTCATGGTGAAGAAAGCCGCCAAAATGCTAAACAAGCTAAACAAGAGTGGCATCAAGTTCGATGACAAGAAGAAGAAGTTCTTCACAAGCTCTAGAAGAAAGGCAATCTCCAAAATGGATTGCTTCAATTATGGTGAACTTGGTCATCTAGCACATCAATGCACCAAGCCCAAGAAAAACAAGTTCAAGAACAAGAACAAGGGCAAGAAAGATGACTCAAGTAACAAGATGAAGACGAGAAGAAGTGTTTGGAACAGAGTCTAGCCAAAACAAGCGGCTCGAGGCCCCCAAACTGCCATGGTTCAAGCCAGGCTCACTCCTCCTCCTCCTCCTCCTCCTCGTCACCCCCATCCACCCACCCACCTCCCCCGCGTGCGATTCTGTCCATCGCGCCATCGGCCCCTCCGCTGCATCCTCTTTGTCGTGCATCGCCCCTGCCTCCTTGTTGGCCGAGATCTGGGTGAGAGGCACCTTCTAGCCGAGATGCAAGTGAGGGGTTACCGTACGCGCACCTCCGCCTCGCCGGTGACTGAGTTGGGAGGTGCTTCCTCCTCGATGGTGCACCCCTTCCTGTGTTCATCCTAGGGATGAATTGAGACACAACAACCTGCGCCCCTTTGGTCGAGATCTGTGCAAGGTGTCATCGCCGGCTGTGCCCCCTCCCTATTGTGCCGGAGCCATAATAGGGAGGCACAACGGTGGGAGAGAAGCGTGGTGGAGATAAATTATCCCAAACAAAGCTAATGCACGAGCATATGCATATCTAATTGGTATCATCATATTATATATGCTCCTCCTATAATATAGTATACAGTATAGACTGTTAATATTCTGTTTGATTAATCCTGGGCACAGGGTATTGATGACCTGATTTGCATCCTAGGCACAGGGCAGAGTTTAGTCTTGCATGCACAAAGCAAGAATCATGTACTAACTTGGTCAATCCATGGATCCACAATGCAGTCGCGTAGCGTGACAAAGTCAAGCGGTTACCTTGGTGGCGAGCGGGTAGTCGCCGTCCATGACCCACCTGCCGCGCTGGAGATGCGCATCAGCGGCAGCCACCCTGCGCAGGACGGCGACGACGAGGCCCACAGCATAGTCCTGCAATGTCCACGGAGAACGTCGCGCCGGCAGTTGGTGACGGTGATCCCGCGGCGTCGGCAGGCGTCGAGGTCCACGTGGTCCAACCCGACGGAGATCGCGGCCACGAGCTCCAGCGCCGGGAGCCGGTCGATGAGGTCGGCGGTCACTGGCCTGAGCCCCGGCACGAACAGGACCCGGGCCTCGGCCGCCGTGGCCGCGTCGGCGTCCGCGGCCAGGACGAAGCGGAACTGGCCCTCCATCACCGGGGTTAAGCCAGAGTCCGACGGCTGCGACACGAGCACCAACGGCTTGGCCT
Source organism: Miscanthus floridulus (assembly GCF_019320115.1). Lineage (NCBI taxonomy): Eukaryota > Viridiplantae > Streptophyta > Magnoliopsida > Poales > Poaceae > Miscanthus > Miscanthus floridulus. The sequence continues at coordinate 2,383,914 of NC_089590.1, read as the reverse complement.
TGGCGTCCGCGCCGGCAGTCGACGGCGTCATCCTTCCGTTCCCGATTCGATCCGTAGGAGTAGTTGGTTCAAAAATAACCTAGTATAACCGATCACCATTTATCAGCGACAATCGTTTACCAATCGGCAAAAGTCTACTTAACCCCCCACCTATCAATAATGGTCTACTTCATCCTCAAATTATAAAACCATTTATTTTACCTCCTGAACTTTTCAAAACCGTCTATTTTACCCCCCGGGCAGTTTTTGACGGTGGTTTTGCTAAAGTAACGGTGGTTTGCTACGCTACCTGTGGTTTCACATTTTTCTTTTTTTATTTATTTTCGCTGAATCTTTGAAAAATCATAATAAATCATAGAAAAATCATAAAACGGAAAATTCAATTTTGTTGGACTCCACATGAGTAGATCTACATAATTAACATATAATGTGTTATGCTTTAGTACAAAGGTTTTGCTGTACCTTTAGATTAATTAGAAAATCTAATTTTGTCTGTAATTAATTGAAATTTATCTATAACTAAGTTATACATGGTCCAATGAGTACGAAATTTTTACTATAATTCAAGCATATAATAATTAGTCTATCATAAAAATTTCACCATAATTGGACCACAGAAGCTGCAGCTATGAATTGTTCCAATTAATTACAGACAAAATTGGATTTTCCAATTAATCTAAAACTACAGCAAAAATTTTGTACTAAAGTATATCATATTATATGTTCATTGTATAGATCTACTCATGTGGAGTCCAACAAAATTAGATTTTCCATTTTATAATTTTTGTGTGATTTACTATGATTTTTTAAAGATTCACCAGAAATTAAAAAAAAAAGAAAAAGACAAAACCACCATCACTATAGCAAAACCACCGTTACTATAGCAAAACCACCGCCGAAAACCGCCCGGGGGGTAAAATAGACGGTTTTAAAAAGTTCAGGGGGGTAAAATAGACGGTTTTATAGTTTGGGGGTGAAGTAGACCATGGTTGATAGGTGGGGGGTTAAGTAGACTTTTTCCTTTACCAATTCAGGTGCAAATCTTGTTGCCAATCTCCCGTTAGGTGACGGTCCTTACGATGGTGACAGTTGGCACGCCATCAGACGGCAAACATGCTCCTCTGCTCTGTTTGGTGGGACATGGCAAGATGCACTGCCGACGGCTCGTTGCCACGCCCGCACTGAACATGTCACGGCGCAAGGGTGAAGACACAGGCAAAGTAAGAAGGCGTATTCGTTGAGGAGAAGCGTAGTCAAGTTATTTATGTATTTGCGTTTGTACGACATTGAAAGGATCAAAATGCCCAAGAGGAGGTGAATTGGACTAATTCTAAATTTCTTTGTAATAATTAAATCATATGGTTAGCTCAATTAACCCCTTGTGCCTATAAAGTGTTTCTAATTGTTCTACCGTATAAAAGACTTACAACCTAAGTTCCAATCCTACTCTAGCATGACAATTCTATGAATGTAAAAGACAAGAATTGAATTGCTCAAAGTAAATACTCAAAGTAAATAGAGAAGGAGGAACGCGGCGATGTTTTGCCAGGGTATCGGGGAGTCATCACTCCCCACTAGTCCTCGTTGGAGCACCCGCGCAAGGGTGTAGCTCCCCCTTGATCCGCGCAAGAATCAAGTGCTCTCTACAGGTTGATTCTTTGACACTCTGTCGCGGTGAATCATCCACAACCATTCACAACTTGAGTTGGGTCATCCACAAGCTCTCCGGATGATCACCAAGCTGCCAATCACCACCAAGCCGTGTAGGTGATGGCGATCACCAAGAGTAACAAGCACAAACTCTCACTTGACCACGACAAGCCTAATAAGAAGGGTTGATACACACTTTGCTACTCTTGATCCTCACTAATGAGGGTTCTCTTTAGAATTTTCAAATCTCAGTCATCTCACTAGGACCTTGCTCTTCTTGGCACTCTTAAACTTGTTTCTCAGCTGTTGGAATGAGCAAAAGTACCCCCACACACGAGTGGAGGTTGTATTTATAACACAGACTAAAAAACGAACCGTTATGTGCCTCTACGGGGTGATCGGACGCTTCGGTCATGTTGACTGGATGCACCGATCAGTACACCCCGAACTCCAGTGGTTAAGTGTTGACCGGACGCTGGCCAGCGTCCGGTCAGCACTGACCGGTCGCGTCCGGTCACGTTTTCCCCTTACTGGAACCTTACTAATGTCGACCGGACGATGGACCCCCAGCGTCCGGTCACTTGCTGAGCAGTATTCGGTCAGTAGCTGGAACCTGATCAGCATCCGGTCAGCATTGACCGGACGCATCCGATCAGGATTCTCAATCTTTGGGACCTTACTGGAGTTGGCCAGACGATGGCCCTCAGCGTCCGATGACTTGACCTCGCAACGTCCGGTCAATTCCATACGCTTTCACCTTGGTCAAATGAATTGATCAGACCCTGAGCCAGCGTTCGGTCACACCGGAGCCAGTTTCCGGTCAGTATTTGACCCTCCATTCACGTCCAACTCTCGATCATATGTGAAAGAAGTTTGCTCCATTGGATCAAAGAGTTGTTATGGAGCTACCTAGTGCTAGTTTTAACAAGTGTGCACCACACCTAACTCACTAGACTCACCTAGGTCAAGCTACCCATTCATACCCCCCTTAATAGTATGGCCAAAGGAAAAAAACAAAGTCCTAAACTACTCTAAGTGTCTCTCCAACTCCAATCGACACTTCGAACTAGTCCATCCTTAACCTTGTCGTCCATCCTTTGAAAACCGAAACGATTTCTATCATAGGGGCATGACAACCATGATTGCCCAATCGATCCCCTTTACCATGCCCTAACTTAATTGCCTCTGCAAAACACACGTTAGTCACAGTAATCACATATTGTCATTAATCACCAAAATCCAACTAGGGGCCTAGATGCTTTCAATCTCCCCCTTTTTGATGATTGATGACAATACTACCTCAAGTATGTAAAAGAGATGAAGTTTTTAGCATGCTTGGTTCATGTAAGCTTTTGGCAATACGAACAAAAGTGTTAGGCAAACTTATATGACCCAAGCCGACATGATGTACTCAAAAGATATGAAATAAGCATGAGTACAAGTAATGAAGCTCATTTGCATCGGAGTAAAACGCGGAAGCAAAGAGAAATGAGCATAGCACAAGTGATATGACATATAAATAATTCACAGTAGAGAGCACACATGTCATATATCACGATCACGTAGATATCACTATCACATAAATATAGTAGTAAACATGAATGCATAATGTATCACACACATAAGAACTCCAAATGTAATAGATAAGCTAATATAATAACTAAGCTCCCCCTAGATATGTCGCTCCCCCTAAGCCTGACATACTCGAACCCTCTCCCCCTTTGGCGTCAAACACCAAAACCTAAGGGTCGATCGGTGAGGCTACAGTGGACGAGCCGGGCGCTGAGGTACGAGGAGCGAGGTGGAACTGGGTGCCATCATTATCTAATCCTAAGCTCTGAGCTGTCTAACCCTCTGTAGCTGGTAGTGATGCTGAAGCAGTCTGGATCGGATCAGGGACTGAAGCTAATGTAGGCTGTGCTGGTATGATTGAAGCAGCCGGCTCTGATGATGCCACTGAGGAGGGGAGCATCTCTATAGTTGTTGTGATAGGTGCAGCCATAGAAGGACCTGGAACATACAAGTATGGAGGAGTGGGCTGCCCTGTCAACTCACTGAAGGAGGCACCGAGACTCCTAGAGACTGAAGTGTCAGGCACTAGCAGCGATGATGTCTGTGCTGGTGTGAAGCCCGACTGAAGAGGTGTGAACTACAGGGCTATCACTGGCAAAGCGAACCACTGGGACACCTACTCTGTCGGTGAAGCATACTGTGCTGGTGGCTGTCCCTGATTCTAAAGCCCACTAGGCTGTAACGCTAGAGTCATCGAAGTGGTGGCAGACTGACCAAGCTGAGGTGAAGCCTGTGGCGGTGGGGCCCCAATCGCTGTCTGTGGGGGTATGGCCCCCAAGACATGAGGCGCACCATCGGAGGTGGCCCGGCCCACAAGATCAAGGCGTGCACGGCGCTGCTCGACGTGCACCGCAAGACATTGTATAGTACCAAATAGGATACTTTACTTGTAACCCTGCCCCTCCAGAGTATATAAGGAGAGGCAGGGGTCCTCTACTCGACATCATGTATTCAATACAATACACCAAAGACATAGGACATAGGGTATTACATCGATTAGACGGCCCAAACCTGTCTAAATCGTTGTCTCTGCGCCTTGTGTCACCATCCGGTTCCTGATTACGTGCATCCCCACCGACAAATCTACCATCGTGGGATACCCCTCCATGGACTGCCGAGCATCTTTTGTCGACAGTTGGCGCGCCAGGTAGGGGCTCGTGCGCGCTGATCCCTGGTGAACCAGATGGTGTAACTCAAAATCAACATCCTTCGCGGCAACTTGGCTGATCACATCGACATCCTTCAACGATCACGGTGCATCTCCAAGCAGCACACGTCGCCAAGTCGAAGCACTGCTATCCCTGCAGTGATTGATCGACATCTGACGGCTCGCTGGATGGCAAGATCGCCTCGGCATCACGCAATGATTTGAGGCGGCATGCTGTCGCGCGTGGTGATAGGCCGCTGCTACGTCGTGGACCATGAACAGCGTACAAGCAATGAGCAGCGTCAATCACGGTGGCTCCTTGACTCCCTCCGCGTATTCAGATCAGACTCCTCGTGCTTCTACAGATCTGTTACTCAGAGTATATATGGATCTGCATGCATGCAAATATGCAACCATGGATCTACAAGGGCACATGCATGTGCACGTGTATACGTATGTGTGCATCATGCAGCTGCAACCAAGCCGAGCACTGTCTATTCATCCCATCTTGTGACAAAACTCTCCAACGCCGACATGACCGCCGAGATGACCTTCCCAGGCATCGAACAAGATGTCCGACTGCATCAAGTGACTACGTCCATCTTACTTCAACACGAGATCAACTTCGTTCCAGCCGTCAAGCGCCGCTAAGCGAGCTGCCCGTGTCGCCGACCAGATAACGCCATACGTTACCGACCAGACGCTCCGTCTAAAGCTAAGTCACGCCTTAATATTTCTCTAAATATTCTCCAATCTCCATATATTGCCATAATGTTTCTCCGAGCTATTTTCTCCATATTTGCTCTCCAAACAATTTTCCAAACCCTTGAACAGTCATGTTGATGCTCAGACGTCTCTAGAGACGGCCCTGTCTCCGGCTCCTCCCTATACGTGCTACGGGCTCCGCGCTCTGCGTTATGGGTGGTCGGCAGCGGCTCCTTGGTCACACCTGTTCCTCCTACACGTGCACGGGCTCCGCGCTCGATGTTATGGACTATGGGCTAGCCAGGACTAGAGACTCAGCTACACACTAACTATTCGGGTGGTTTATATTAAACATAAATATATTTTCATGCCAACTAATCATCGAACTGCATACATCGTTTCATCACCATTGCTGATTTTTTATGGAGTTTCTTTATTTGTACATCATGTACTACCCGTTCTACATGTTTGTATTGCAGGATCATCGTCCAGGTGATCGAACCACCTGGTGCTCGGACTTCTCCACCGATCAACTGGTCGGACCGCTTGGTTCATGGACTCCATCGCTGACCAGTTGATCGGACTATTAGCCGATCGTTTCTACTCAATGTTCACTTCGTTGCCGACCAGTTGACCAGATTGTTCGCCGCTCGTGCTTCATCGTCTGCTACGCTAGTTACTCCTTAGCGCTTGGATTCTTTGTGCTCAAGGACTAAGTGGGTACACTTCACCGCACGGACGTCGTCAGCTACATCGGTGCTCGGACCTCGCCGCCTATGCTGACGACTCCTCGGTGCTCGGACATTGCCGCCTACGTCGAGGACTCCTTGGTGCTCGGACGTCACTGCCTACGCCAAGGACTCCTCGGCGCTCGATCATCGCCAGCGACGCCGGGGGCTCCTCGCTCCTCAGCGCTCGGACATCGCCAGCGACGCTAGGGACTCCTCGCTCCTCGGTGCTCTGTCATTGCCAGCGACACCGGGGACTCCTCGTTCCTCGGTGCTCGGACATCGCCAGCGACTCCAGGGACTCCACGGTGCTCGGACATCGCCGCCTACGCTGGGTACTCCTCGCTCCTTGGTGCTCTGTCATCGCCAGCGATGCCGAGGACTCCTCGCTCCTTGGTGCTCGGACATCGCCGCCTACACCAGGGACTCCTCGATGCTCAAACATCGCCGCCTATGTCGGGGACTCCTCGCTCCTCGGTGCTCGGTCATCGCCAGTGACGCCGAGGACTCCTCGCTCCTCGGTGCTCGGACATTGCCAGTGACGCCAGGGACTCCACGCTCCTCGGTGCTCGGTCATCGCCAGTGACACCGGGAACTCCTCACTCCTCAGTGCTCAGTCATCGCCAGGACGCTAGGGACTTCTCGCTCCTCGGTACTCGGTCATCGCCAGCGACGCTGGGGACTCCACGCTCCTCGGTGCTCAGACATCGCTAGCGATGCCAGGGACTCCACGCTCCTCGTTGCACGGACATCGCCAGTGATGCCGGGGACTCCTCGCTCCTCGGTGCTCGGTCATCGCCAGCGACGCCGGGGACTCCTCGCTCCTCGGTGCTCGGTCATCGCCAGTGATGCTGGGGAGTCCCTTGCTGCTCGGATCTTGCTACGTCTCGATGGTGTGCTATCAAGCTGCTCCATGCTGTTTGGATCAGGGTGCTGATCTTAGGCAGCACGTCTGGGGTCTTGATACACGCATGTCAGACGACGTCGGCAAGCTTTCAGACTTCTTTGACCCTGCTAAAAGATTCATTCTTCATCTTCCAGCAGGCTTGGGGACTAAGTGGGCACACTTCACCTTGCGGTGAATGTGCTTGTTCTCATCTCGAGGCTACGCCCGGGGACTGGCTGCCTGCTTGGCTAGTCTTCTACTTTATGATCCTGGCACCACGTGACTGCGTCACCTACTATCAGGCTCGGGGACTAACTATGGGGGTATGGCCCCCAAGACATGGGCCGCACCATCGGAGGTGGCCTAGCCCACAAGATCAAGGCATGCACGGCGCTGCTCGGCGTGCACCGCAAGACATTGTATAGTACCAAATAGGATACTTTACTTGTAACCCTGCCCCTCCAGAGTATATAAGGAGAGGCAGGGGTCCTCTACTCGACATCATGTATTCAATACAATACACCAAAGACATAAGACGTAGGGTATTATGTCGATCAGACGACCCAAACCAGTCTAAATCATTGTCTCTACGCCTTGTGTCACCATCTGGTTCCTGATTACGCGCATCTCCACTGATAAATCTACCATCATGGGATACCCCTCGGTGGACTGCTGAGCATCTTTTGTTGCTGCATGAATCCGAGAAGCTATTGCTGTATGAGGATCTGCTACTGATGCATGGCCTACTCCTATTGCTTTAGAGCCAATGTTTGCTGCTAAATAGCTAGCTGCTATCACTAGAACTCATCCTGCCGAGTCAGGAACTGAGCAAATGTAGTAGCTGTCTCCTGAGCCTGTCGTGCCTGGTCCTGTCTCATCCGCTCAAGTATAGCAAGAAGAGGTAGATCTGTCTATGGGGCAGGTGGCGCTAAACTAGAGCTACTGGCCTTAGCATCATGTTATCGTGGACGCATCTGAGGAATAGGTTGGTAGTCATCATCAAAACTATCACTAGACTCACTAGTGACCAACCCCTCCTGCTGAGCAAGCTACTCCTCATCTGTGGCTACAATACCCCTGATAATATCATCCTACTGGGCTATAGTCTCTGGCACCTCTAGACTGAAAGCATCTAGGCCCCTAGTTGGGTTTCGGTGATTAATGACAATACAAGATTACTATGACTAACGTGTGTTTTGCAGAGGCAATTAAGTTAGGTCATGGTAATGGGGATCAATTGGGCAATCGAGGTGGTCATGCCCCTACGATGGAAATCATTTCGGTTTTCAAAGGATGGATGATAAGGTTAAGGATGACTAGTTCTAAGTGTCGATTAGAGTTGGAGTGACACTTAGAGTAGTTTAGGACTTTGTTTTTTTCCTTTGGCTGTACTATTAAGGGGGTATGAACGGGTAGCTTGACCTAGATGAGTCTAGTGAGTTAGGTGTGGTGCGCACTTGTTAAAACTAGCGCTAGGTAGCTCCTATATATGCCTAAGATCCTTTAGAGCAAACTTCATTCACATATGATCGATTGTTGGAAGTGAATGGAGGGTCAAATACTGAACGGACGCTGGCTCCGGTGCTACCGGACGCTGGCCATAGGGTCTAATCAGTTTATTTGATCAAGGAGATTGTGTCTGGTGCGACCGGACGCTGAGTGGTCAAGTGACCGAACACTGAGAGACAGCGTCCGGTCAACTCCAGTAAGGTTCGAGAAGAGTAAATCTACAACCAGACGCGTCTGGTCAATACTGACCGGACCCTGAGGATCCAGCGTCCAGTCGAGTACAGTAAGGTTCCAGTGAGGGTTATATGCGACCAGATGTGTCCGGTCAGTGGTGATCGGACCCTGCCTGCGTCCGGTCAACATTTAATCACTGGTGTGCGGGTTGAACTGATTGGAGCGTCCGGTCAACATGACCGGAGCGTTCGTTCACCCCGCAGAGGCACATAACGGTTCGTTTTTTAGGCTGCCTTATAAATAGAAGCTCCACTCATGTGTGGAGTCACTTTTGCTCATTCCAACAGCTGAGAAACATGTTTGTGAGTGCCAAGAAGAGCAAGGTCCTAGTGAGGTGATTGTGATTTTAGAATCCAAGAGAGAAACCTCATTAGTGAAGCAAGAGTAGCAAAGTGTGCATCCACCGTTCTCATTAGGCTTGTCGTGGTCAAGTGAGAGTTCGTTCTTGTTACTCTTGGTGATCGCCATCACCTAGATGGCTTGGTGGTGATTGGAGAGCTTGGTGATCATCCGGAGAGCTTGGGGATGACCCAACTCAAGTTGTGAGCGGTTGTGGGTGATTCACCGCGACGGAGTGTCGAAGAATCAACCTGTAGAGAGCACTTGATCCTTGCGTGGATTAAGGGGGAGCTGCACCCTTGAGCGGGTGCTCCAATGAGGACTAGTGGGGAGTGATGACTCTGATACCTCGGCAAAACATCACCGTGTTTCCTCTCCTCTCTTTACTTTGAGCATTTACTTTGAACAATTCAACTCTTGTCATTTACATACCTAGAATTGCCATGCTAGAGTAGGATTGGAACTAGGTTGCTAAACTTTTGTGCGTTAGTTCAATAGAAACACTTCTCTAGGCACAAGGGGTTAATTGGGCTAACCATAGGACTTGTTTATTGCGAAGAAATTTAGAATTAGCCCAATTCACCCCCCCTCTTGGGCATCTTGATCCTTTCAATTGGTATTGGAGCCTCATGCTCACGTTTTTAAGCTTAATCGCCTAGAGCAAGATGTCTCACGAGGATGGACCTCCTCCTATCTTTGAGGGAGATGACTTTCCATATTGGAAAATCCACATAGAGGCGTACTTAGAAGCTCTAGACGTTGGTATACTTAGAGCCACCTCACAAGGCTTCCCAAAACCTCAGGATGCTACACACTTACAAGGCGATGAGGTTAATTATGAAAAGTGGAATGCAAAGGCTCGAAACACTATCTTTAGAAGCCTTTGCAAAGATGTGTTCAACCGCATAAGGAACCACAAAGACGCCCATGCACTATGCTCGGACGTTTGTGTGCTCTATGAGGGAACCAAGAGTGAGCGTGAGGAACGCTATCATCTTGTAATTAAAAAGCTAAATTCATTTGAGATGCTTCCCAAAGAATGTGCTAATGAGATGTATTCACGTTTGAATGTTCTTGTAGAGGAAGTCAATGGGCTTGGACTTACTCAAATGTCACCATCCGACATTGTGAGAAAGATCTTGAGTGTCCTCCCCATTGACAAATATGGGCATATTGTGACCGTGCTACACCAAGGTGACCTTTCCACCGCTACACCTACACAAATCTTGGGAAAGATCAATGCTCATGAGATGTACATGCACATCACGCCACAAGATGGCTCATCCTCTACCAAGAAGAAAGAGAAGGACTTAGCATTCAAAGCTAGCCAAGATAAAGGCAAAGCAAGAATTGAGTATGAGAGCTCAAGTGATGAAGAAGATGAAGATCTTGCTCTCATGGTGAAGAAAGCCGCCAAAATGCTAAACAAGCTAAACAAGAGTGGCATCAAGTTCGATGACAAGAAGAAGAAGTTCTTCACAAGCTCTAGAAGAAAGGCAATCTCCAAAATGGATTGCTTCAATTATGGTGAACTTGGTCATCTAGCACATCAATGCACCAAGCCCAAGAAAAACAAGTTCAAGAACAAGAACAAGGGCAAGAAAGATGACTCAAGTAACAAAGATGAAGACGAGAAGAAGAACAAGCCATACAAGAAGAGAGATGATAAAAAGAGGGACTTTCACAAGAAGAAGAAGAGTGGAAAGGCCTACATCGTCGGTGATTGGCTCACGGACATTGATTCATCTAGTGGATCATCCGATGATGATTGTGAAGATGAGAAGGTGACCGCCATTGCTATTGAGCTTTCATCTTCACCACCACCATCGCCATCATCCTCTACACACCTATGCCTTATGGCCAAGGGTGAATGCAAGGTAACTAATGATGATGATAGTAGTGATGATGAGCAAGCTAGTGATGATGATAGCAATAGCGATGATGATGATTCACCTTCATATGATGATCTTGTCAAAATACTAAGACAATACACTAAGATCATTAGAAAGAGTTGAGCTAAAAATGAAAAGCTTGATGCTAAAAATGATTCACTCTTAGCAAAATGCGATACATTGGAAAAGGCTATTGGTGAGCTTAAAGAAACAAATGATGCTATATCATCCAAACTTAAGGAGCTTAAAGATAAACATGATAAACTTGAGTGGGTGCACAATGAGCTCATCACTGGCCACAACAAGCAAAAAGATGAATATACAACTCTAAAGATCAATTATGATACTCTTGTTATTGCTCAAGAATTTTTACCAAATGAGCCACATGATGCTACTAACTAGGTTGTTAAGATTGATATAGCTACATCATGTGATGACTTAATTGATGAGAGCATTGAGTAAGGATCTAGTGGCAAAGGCAAGAAAGTGGTTAAGTGCAATGACTATGATGAATATGTCAAGCTCAAGAATGCAAATGAAAAGCTCATGAAAGATCTTGAAGAGATGAAAGTCACAACACCATTGTGCTAGAATCTCTTAATCATGATGAAGAGTTGATCCTTGAGAATGAGAAGCTCAAAGAAGAGAACAAGAAGCTCAAGGAAGAGAAGAACAATGATGTTCTCAAGGAAGAGAACAAGAAGCTCAAGATGCAGAAAGAGCATCTCAAGATGGGATTGAGCAAGTTTGCAAGAGGCAAGCATCTCCAAAGTGAGCTACTCATGAACACCATCATGAAGATGGATAGAAGTGGCATTGGATATGTGGCAAGTGTAGAGAAGAAGAAGGCTCAAGTTCAACAACAACAATCAAAGCCAAAGCCAAAGCCAAAGAGATGTTTTGAGTGTGGACAAGAAGGCCACTTTGCTCATGAGTGCCAAACTCCACCACCACAACCCTTGCCCAAGCATGCTAGACCATTTGCCTTCAATGCTCACTACATGCTTAGAAAGGATTCTAGTAGAAAGATGAAAGTCATGTTCTTAGGACCACCTAACAAGAATAGGCCTAAGATGATTTGGGTGGCTAAGTCACTTGTTGAGAAGGTGAAGGGCCCTCAACAAGTTTGGGTTCCTAAAGCTTGAATCTCTTGTGTGTAGGTGAACTACAAGACCGGTGGAAGTCATTGGGTTATTGACAGTGGTTGCACTCAACATATGACTGGAAATCTTCGTATGTTCACCTCACTAGATGAAGAGGCAGGTGGACAAGAGAGAATAACATTTGGAGATAACTCAAAGGGCAAGGTTAAAGGATTGGGCAAAGTGGCAATATCAAATGATCATTTCATCTCCAATGTGCTTTATGTTGCTTCATTGAGCTTCAACTTGCTATCCGTTGGACAATAGTGTGATCTTGGCTACCAATGCTTGTTCACCGAGAAGGAGGTTGTTGTATCCAAGGTAGATGATAATCAAGTGATATTCAATGGATTTAGATACAACAACTTATATCTAGTGGACTTCACCTCCGAAGATGCAAATTTGAAAACTTGCCTATTCACCAAAACAACACTTGGGTGGCTATGGCATAGAAGACTTGCTCATGTTCGGATGAGCTCACTCAAGAAGCTTATGAAGAATGACTTGGTGAGAGGGTTGAAGGATGTGAAGTTTGAAAAGGACAAGCTTTGTAGTGCATGTCAAGCCGGCAAGCAAGTTGCAAATACTCATCCAACCAAAGCTTTCATGTCAACCACAAGAGTGCTAGAACTCCTTCGCATGGATTTATTTGGACCAACAACGTACAAGAGTTTGGGAGGAAATCTTTATTGTCTTGTGATTGTTGATGACTATTCAAGGTATACATGGGTATTCTTTCTTCATGACAAATCTGAAGTTGCATCTTGCTTCAAGAAGTTTGCCAAGAGAGCACAAAATGAATTTGAAGTGAAGCTCAAGAAGATAAGAAGTGACAATGGAAAAGAATTTGAAAACACAAACATTGAAGCTTATTGTGATGAAGTTGGGATCAAGCATGAAGTCTCCGCAACTTATACTCCTCAACAAAATGGTGTAGTTGATAGGAAGAACCAGACTTTGATCACTCTTGCAAGGACAATGCTAGATGAGTACAACACCCCCAAAGCTCTACGGATGGAAGCAATCAACACCGCATGCTATGCATCAAACCACCTATTCCTTCAAAAGTTCCTTGGCAAGACACCTTCTGAGTTGCTCAATGGGAAGAAGCCGGACATCTCCTTCTTTAGGGTGTTTGGTTGCAAATGCTACATCTATAAGAAGCAGCAACACCAAGAGTATTTAATCATGCCACTGGCTTGGTTGAAGAAACATATGATGTGGAATTTGATGAATCTAACGGCTCCCAAGGAGCACATGAGAATCTTGATGATGTAGGTGATGAACCATTGAGGGAGGCTATGAAGAATATTCTAGTGGGAGACATCAAGCCAAAAGATGATGAAGATGATGTGCAAGTCATTGATCAACCTTCTTCACCAAGTGTGCCACAAGATGGTGAAAAAGATGGGAGGGTCGAAAATAAAGATACTCATGTCTCCCATGAGCAAATGGTGGTACAAGCACAAGATGTTGATACTCCACAACCTCCTCCTCAAGTGGTCAATAGAAGAAATACACCTCTCCAACAAGATCATCTACAAGATCTCATCATAGGGAGTCCATCAAATGGTGTAATGACTCGATCTCAAAAACTTAGTTCATTTATTGCTCCTCACTCTTTTGTCTCTTGCTATGAGCCTACCAAGGTAGAAGAAGCTCTTAAAGATCTAGATTGGATCAATGCCAAGCATGAAGAGTTGAACAACTTCACTCGCAATGAAGTTTGGACTCTTGAAGAGGGACCAAAAGGTGCAAGAGTCATTGGAACAAAGTGGGTGTTCCATAACAAGCAAGATGATCAAGGTGTCATTGTGAGGAACAAGGCAAGACTAGTTGCAAAGGGGTTCTCCCAAGTTGAAGGTTTGGATTTTGGAGAGACATTTGCACCGGTTGCAAGATTAGAAGCCATTTGTATCCTACTTGCATATGCATCACATCATGAAATGAAACTATATCAAATGGATGTGAAAAGTGCATTTTTAAATGGCTTTATTAATGAACTAGTCTATGTTGATCAACCTCCCAGGTTTGAAGACCCTAGATATCCTAATCATGTTTATAGGTTGTCCAAGGCACTACATGGGCTTAAGCAAGACCCAAGAGCTTGGTATGAGCGCCTTCGGGACTTCCTCATTGAGAAGGGCTGCACCATTGGAAAGGTCGACACCACACTATTCACCAAGAAGTTTGATGGGCATATCTTCATTTGTCAAGTATATATTGATGATATCATCTTTGGATCATCAAATGAAGACTCATGCAAAGAATTTGGTGAATTGATGTCAAAGGAGTTCGAGATGTCAATGATTGGTGAGCTTACATTCTTTCTTGGTTTTTAAGTCAAGCAAATGAAAGAAGGCATCTTCATCTCTCAAGAGAAATACACAAAAGATCTTCTCAAGAGATTCAAGATAGATGAATGTAAGCCAATCAAGACACCAATGCCTACCAATGGACATCTCGACCTAGATGAGGGAGGTAACCCGGTTGATCAAACTCTCTACCGTTCCATGATTGGTAGCTTATTATATTTAACCGCATCTAGGCCCGACATCATGCTTAGTGTGTGTATGTGTGCTAGATTTCAAGCTAATCCTAAGGAAACACATTTAATTTCCATAAAAAGAATCCTTAGGTATCTTAAGCACACACCAAGCATTGGCTTTTGGTATCCCAAAGGAGCTATATTTGAATTAGTTGGCTATTCTGATTTGGATTATGCCGGTTGCAAAGTTGATAGAAAAAGCATATCCGAAGGGTGCCATTTGCTTGGTAGATCACTTGCGTCTTGGTCCTCCAAGAAACAAAATAGTGTGGCTTTGTCCACCGCTGAAGCAGAATATATTGTCGCGGGTGCTTGTTGTGCATAAATATTATACATGAAACAAACTTTGCTAGACTATGGTGTAGTTCTAGAAAAGGTACCTCTTTTGTGCGACAATGAAAGTGCAGTAAAACTTGCAAATAATCCGGTTCAACACTCTCGCACCGAGCACATAGATATCCACCATCACTTTATAAGAGATCATATTGCTAAAAATGATATATCACTAGAAGGTGTAAGAACCGAAGATCAATTAGCGGATATCTTCACTAAACCGCTAGATGAGGCTACATTTTGTAGATTGCGGAATGAGCTCAATGTACTTGATTTTAGTAACTTCACTAAAAGATGAGCTTGTGTTGTCCCTTGCATTCATTGTAATATACAACATGTTTAATTTTTGGTAATGCATATAGGGCTTGTCTAACATGGTTAAGATAACCATTGAAAAGCATGTGAAGAAGCTTAACCTTGGATCAAACTTAACAAGCAACTAGATTTACTTACAAGTATTGCATATGCATGAATGTTGTTTTGTCGTTTTGTTCTAGTTGCCCTTTTATTGCCTATTTTCATAAAAAGAATTATAGCCTAAGGCAAAATATTTTGAAAAACTTGAGGGTTTGAGAGAGGTCTCTCACATCAGTCCCAATTGGTGTTTATTTGGATCTTATTCAAGTTGGAACTTGATTGGGAACAGGCAACGCAAAGGAACATTGAAGATTTGCTGGAAAAGGGTGATCGGACGCTGCATCGGACTCTGCAGTCTAGCGTTCGGTCAGTTCATAGGAGGTGAACTCGCTGCGAAGGAGTGACCGGACTCTGTCTTTCAGTGTTTGGTCAGATGACGTCTCTGTGTCCGGTCGTGTGAAGAAGACGAAGGCTACGTTGATTGGACTCTGGCTGCATCCGGTCGATGTCCACCGGACACGTCCGGTCGTGATTCCAGAGGAATTGGACCTCTCTAGAATCGACCACACGCTGGGTGGTAGCGTCTGGTCGCTACCACCGTAGCATCCGGTCAGTAGATATCGTGCGGCATTAGGTTTCTTTCCTGTTTCCTTCTCTGTCACGTCGGGGGACCCTTATTTACCTAATCCCATCGCGCGTTTACCCTAATCGTCGTGCCTCCCTCGTCCCAAGCCGCTGTGCTGCCTAGCTCCACCACCACATCTCACGCGCGCCTCCTAGCCAAGCCACGCTCCCGAGCCGCCATGCCATCGCTGCCTTCCGCGCCACCACCGTAGCTCCCCATGCCACAATCACCGTCGGTGCTCGCAACATCACCGTGCCCTGCTCTGCACCACCTAGCGCACCGTCGTGTCTTCGTTCTAGCGCCATCGAGGTCCCATGTCGTGGCCTACACCGCCATGGTCCAGAGCCGCCTCTCTGCCATCCACATCCAGCGTCGGTAAGGGTCTGACCTAATGCCATTGCCCTTGACCTAGCTCCTAACCCACATTGCCTCACTCGTAACCTAAATCGATTTCAAAGCATTGTTCTCCATTGCATCTAGGTCTATTGATTAACTACTCACCGCCAACCCCAACCCTAGATTCGGTGGTTCCCCCACATGAAGCTTCTCTCCTTTTCTTTGGATTGTTGGTTCATCAAGTAGCAAGTTAGTCGCTTCAATTTTGTACCTACATTGCTTGCTCTCATAGGGTTTCGCATCTATTAGATATATCGTATTTACTTGTATATCCTTCTATTCCATTGTGCAGCGAGTCGGTGCTATTGAGGTGTCAGTGGCAGTTGATAGTCAACTCGGAGCCAAGCTCACGAGTACGGATCAAGGCCAAGCCTCAAAAGTGTCAGTGGACAGTTGGTCTTTTCAGCGGTAGTGGTTCTAGTCAGATCAGATGGCTCGCACCAAGAATGTTGGTGGTGGTCCAGAAGATGAGGATCGGAGGCCCCGCCTCACCAGCCTATAGGACCTAAAGGCAAGGCAACGAAGAAGACTGCATCAAAGAAGCACAAGTACCCTGATGCAGAGACAACGAGAGCAGCAGCAGTTGCAAAGGCCACAGAGCGTGCCGAGAGAGGAGGAGCCCATAGTGGAGTTGTCATTGCAGATCATCTATCATCAGAGGCACAGGTAGACTTAAGCAGATTGAGCGTCTTCATGGTAGTCCATCTGGGACTATCATGATGGTAGGACGACGTCTTCCCATTATGGATCCTCAGCCTTAGGGGGAGTCACAGCAGGAGTCATAGCAGCAGCCCCCACCAGCAGAGCCTCAGCAAGCTCAGGAGACACGGGAGGGACAGTAGTCATAGTAGCCTCAGGAGGGTGAGGAGGGCCAGCAGGCTAAGGAGGCCAAGGAGACCGAGCAGGCACCCTAGCCACAGCTATGCCGCTCTAGTCATTCCTGTGTTCCAGTCCCACCAAGGCCGCCGACTCAGCGGAGGGATCTCGTCCACTGCCTAGACCATAGGGTCCGCCTCTAGTGACCCACCTTGACTTGAGGGCAGCCACGGCCAAGTAGGTTCAGCAGCTTCGCTTCGTGGAGTTTGATGTGTGGTTTCCACCTAGGAGGGATGAGAGAGCAGCAGAGGGTTTCTACATGCCACTATAGGAGAATTTCTATAATGCCTATCTGAACAGTGGAGTAGTCTTCATATCTCAGAGAGTCTACAGCATAGAGGCTATAGTCGCAGTAGCTGTAGAGCACATTCGCCCCTACCTTGCATATCTATTGGGGCTGACAGATCTGATTGGCCAGACAGGATTGTATGTACCATCTTGGGTTCGACAGTTCTATGCTTCGCTCTACATTGACCCGCATCATAACTTTATACACTTTGCATTTAGAGGCAAAGACTATAGGATGATGAGTCATAGGGCTAGGGAGATACTGAGGCTACAGGAGCAGCCTATTAGGTTACATAAGGTATGTTATGGACATCAAGAGCCTCCTAGGTGTCCTCATGGTGGTTTGGTGCACCCTATAGATCTTGTGCGCCATTGCTTCAAGGAGCCCTTTGGTGAGGGGTCGAGGAGGAACCCCAGTGACCTTACTTCTACAGCTAGAGTGCTAGAGGCTATCATAAGGAGGACACTACTTTCCAGGATGGGATATAGAGAGGGCTTGACTCACCTCCAGCTTTGGCTCCTCAATGCCCTGATGCAGCAGACAGTGTTCGATATTTGGGATCTTCTTCTGTCTGAGATGGAGGACACGATAGCTGAGGGCTTCAAGGGTCATAGGCAGCTTCCATATGCACATTGGATAACATTCCTTATTCTCAAAGCTGTGCAAGTTAGGACACCTAAGATGGTTGTAGAGTACAGAGGTGCCACCACAGAGTTTCTAGCTTGTAACATGGCACAGAGGATCAGGCATAGCACACCATAGGCACCCACTCAGCCTCGCCATTGTCTAGATGTACCAGAGTCCGTAGCTCAGTAGGATGAGATTATCAGAGGCGTAGCCGCTACTGAGGAGGAGGAGCTTGAGGCTTAGGAGGAGAGGAGCGAGTCTAGTGATAGTTCGGATGATGACTACCTGCCTATTCCTCATATGTCTCCACGCAGACATGATGTAGAGGCCGACAGTTCCAGCTCCGCTCCACCTGCACCACAGACAGACCCCGCTTTGATTGACATCCTTGAGCGGATGTAGCAGGATTAGGCTAGATAGGCTTAGGAGACCGCTGCCAACTTTGCGTAGTTTTAGGCTCATCAGGACGAGTTCCAGTGACAGTAGCAGTTACTCATGCAGCAGCAGCTTTTGGGATTCATGCAGCATGTAGTGACAGCCATTGGGGCCCCACAGCCACAGCTCTTGCCCTAGATTGGTTAGCCTACTACCACTATGATGACTCCAGCAGTATAGCTTAGTGGGATTCAGAGTTAGGGACAACCTCCAGCTCCGTTTGCTTCTCCCACAATACAGATGTCCCAGTGGTTATCCTCGCCAGTGGTAGCCCCACAGTTCACACCACTTCAGACGGGCTTCACACCGGACTAGTCACCCTCGCTATTTGTGCCTAACATGTCAGCCTCCAGGAGTCTTGGAGCATCTTTTAGCGAGTTGATAGGGATGCCTACACTGCCACATATGTATGCCCTAGGTCCTTCTACAGTAGCTCCCATTGCCATGACTACTTAGAGGCTCCCTTCTTCTGTCGCATCTTCAGATCCTATGACAGATATACCAGTAGCATCATAGGCAGCACCTGCCCCAGCTAAGACCCAGACCGCTTTAGCGACGCTTCTAGCCATAGAGAGTCAGTCAATACAGAGCTCAGGGTCAGATGATGATGGCGCCCAGTTCTAGCTTGCTCCTCGTACCTCAGCGCCCGGCTCGTCTGCTGCAGTCTCGCCAACCGACCCTTAGGTTTTGGTGTTTGACGCCAAAGGGGGAGAGGGTTCGAGTATGTAGACTCAGGGGGAGCGACTTTTAGGGGGAGTCTAGTTAGCTATTAGTCTATTATATACATTTGGAGTTTTATTTGTGTGATACACTATTACTATTATGCATTCGTGTGTTTACTTTCATGCATACTATTATATCTATGTGATAGTGATATCTATGTAATTGTGATGTATGACATGTGTGCTCTCTACTTTGAATTCATTGATATGTCATATCACTTGTGTTATGCTCATTTGCTTTTGCTTCCGCGCTTTACTCTGATGCAAATGAGCTTTATTACTTGTACTCATGCTTATTTCATATCCTTTGAGTACATTATGTTGGCTTGGGTCATGTAAGCTTGCCTAACTATTTAGTTCTTATTGACAAAAGCTTATATGAACCAAGCATGTCAAAAACCTCACTCTTTCACATACTCGAGGTGGTATTGTCATCAATCACCAAAAAGGGGGAGATTGAAAGCATCTAGGCCCCTAGTTGGGTTTCGGTGATTAATGACAATACAAGATTACTATGACTAACGTGTGTTTTGCAGAGGCAATTAAGTTAGGTCATGGTAATGGGGATCAATTGGGCAATCGAGGTGGTCATGCCCCTACGATGGAAATCGTTTTAGTTTTCAAAGGATGGACGACAAGGTTAAGGATGACTAGTTCTAAGTGTCGATTGGAGTTGGAGTGACACTTAGAGTAGTTTAGGACTTTGTTTTTTCCTTTGGCCATACTATTAAGGGGGGTATGGATAGGTAGCTTGACCTAGATGAGTCTAGTGAGTTAGGTGTGGTGCACACTTGTTAAAATTAGCGCTAGGTAGCTCCTATATATGCCTAAGATCCTTTGGAGGAAACTTCATTCACATATGATCGAGTGTTGGAAGTGAATGGAGGGTCAAATACTGAACGGACGCTGGCCGTAGGGTCCGGTTAGTTCATTTGATCAAGGAGATTGCGTCTGGTGCGACCGGACGCTGAGTGGTCAAGTGACCGAACACTGAGAGGCAGTGTCCGGTCGACTCCAGTAAGGTTCCATAAGAGTAAATCTATGACCGGACGCGTCCGGTCAATACTAACCGGACCCTAAGGATCTAGTGTCCGGTCGAGTACAGTAAGGTTCTAGTGAGGGTTATATGCGACCGGATGCATTCGGTCAGTGGTGATCGGACCCTGCCTGCGTCTGGTCAACATTTAATCATTGGTGTGCGGGTTGAACTAACCGGAGCGTCCGGTCAACATGACCAGAGCGTCCGGTCACCCCACAGAGGCACATAACGGTTCGTTTTTCAGGCTGCCTTATAAATAGAAGCTTCACTCGTGTGTGGAGTCACTTTTGCTCATTCCAACAGCTAAGAAACACATTTGTGAGTGCCAAGAAGAGCAAGGTCCTAGTGAGGTGATTGTGATTTGAGAATCCAAGAGAGAAGCCTCATTAGTGAAGCAAGAGTAGCAAAGTGTGCATCCACCGTTCTCATTAGGCTTGTCGTGGTCAAGTGAGAGTTCATGCTTGTTACTCTTGGTGATCGCCATCACCTAGATGGCTTGGTGGTGATTGGAGAGTTTGTGGATGACCCAACTCAAGTTGTCAGCGGTTGTGGGTGATTCACCGCGACGGAGTGTTGAAGAATCAACTCGTAGAGAGCACTTGATCCTTGCGCGGATTAAGGGGGAGCTACACCCTTGAGCGGGTGCTCCAACGAGGACTAGTGGGGAGTGGCGACTCTCCGATACCTCGGCAAAACATCGCCGTGTTTCCTCTCCTCTCTTTACTTTGAGTATTTACTTTGAGCAATTCAATTCTTGTCATTTACATACCTAGAATTGCCATGCTAGAGTAGGATTGGAACTAGGTTGCTAAACTTTTGTGCGTTAGTTCAATAGAAACACTTCTCTAGGCATAAGGGGTTAATTGGGCTAACCATATGACTTGTTTATTGCGAAGAAATTTAGAATTAGCCCAATTCACCCCCCCCTCTTAGGCATCTTGATCCTTTCATAGATGACAGCGTGGCTGGCTAGGTGCCTGTGGTGTACTGTGGCGGATCATCTAAGTCAAGTTATAAGCAGGAAACTCTATAGTGGCACCACTGTACTCAGCAATCATCTCAGGCGGCCTAACTATAATGGCTCTGTGGATAAGGAATGTGATCCAGTGAGCACAGGGTAACTGCCCGTGACCTCTGAAGCCTCAGCTATAGTGTCCTCCATCTCTGATAGAAGAAGATCCCAAATATCAAAAATTGTTTGCTGCATCAGAGAGTTAAGAAGTCATAGCTATATACGAGTCAATCCCTCTCTATATCCCATCCTTGTAAGTAATGTCCTCCTCATGATAGCCTCAATCATGCGAGAAGTGGGAGTGAGATCATTGGGGTTCCTCCTCGACCCCTCGCCAAAGGGCTCTGTGAAATAGTGATGAACCAAGTCCGTAGGGGGCACCATACCACCATGAGGGCATCTGGGAGGCATGGTCTATCCATAGCAAACCTCATGAAGCCTGACTGGCTGCTCCTGAAGCTTGAGTATCTCCCTGACCCTAGTGCTCGTCAGCCAATAGCCTCTGCCTCCAAATGTAAAGTGTATAAACCTGTGCTGCGGGTCAAACCAGAGAGTAGCATAGAACTGTCAAACCCAAGATGGAACATACAGGCCAATCCGTCCGATCAGATCTGTCAGCCCTGGTATATAGGATAGATATAGGCGAATGTGCTCTCCAGCTGCTGCTACTATAGACTCTATGTTGCACACCCTCTGTGGTCTAAAGACTGCACCACTGTTAAGATAGGCATTATAGAAATCCTCCTGCAAGGGTGTATAGAATCCCTCTAATGCTCTCTCATCCCTCCTAGGTGGAAACCACACCTCAAAGTCCACGAACCTCAGCTGCTGCACCTGCTCGGCCGTGGTGGCCCTTAGGTCAAGATGGGTCACTAGAGGCGGACCTTGTGATCGAGGCGGTGGACGAGAACCCCTCCTTTGAGTGTGTGCCCTCGGTGTGACTGGGGCACGAGTACGACCAGAGTGGCGTAACTGTGGCTGAGGTGCCAGCTCTGTCTCCTCGGCCTGCTCGGCCTGCTCACCCTCCTGAGTGTGCTGTGCTGGCTGTGCCTCCTAAGTATGTTGTGCTGGCTGTGGCTCCTGAGTCTGCTCCACTACCTGTTGCTGCTGCTATGGCTCCCCCAGAGGCTAAACCTCATCAATGGAAACACGCCATCCTCCAATCATGAGAGTCCCAGCTAGACCACCATGAAGGCGCTCAACTCGCTCAAGTGTAGCCCTCGCTTCTGGTGAAAGCTGGTCTACAATCTAGACTCTCTGGTGAGCACCTCCTCTCTCAGCATGCTCTATGGCCTCTACAACTGCGGCAGCTCTCGCTGTCTCAGCATCTGGATACTTGTGCTTCCTTACTGCCAACTTCTTTGTCACCTTGCCTTTTGGATCTACAGGCTGGCGACGCGGGGGCCTCGGATCCTCGTCACTAGGACCACCTCCGACATTCTTCGTACAAGCCATCTGATGGATCTGAGAAGAATCAGCTGTCACTGACAAAGATCAACTGTCAGTTTCAAGGCTTGGCCTCGTTCTGTACTCGTGAGCTCGGCCCCGAGTTAACTAACAACTGCTAACACGATCTCAACGGCACCGACTCGCTGCACGATAGAATAGATAGGATATACAAATAATTACAATATATCTAATCGATACGAAACCCTAGGAAGCAAGCAATTCAGGTACGAAATTGAAACGAAGGCTTGCTACCTGACAAATCAGTGACCCGAGAAGAGAAGAGAAGCGACATGCGGGGAACCACCGAATCGGCTAGGGTTAGGGTTCGTGGATTCCAACGAAGTGCGATGACTGAGCGATGCAATTTTAGCCCTAGTGCTTGGCTGTTGCTAGAGTGAACTAGGGTTGTGGCTTAGTGGCGAAATTGGTGGCACTGCTAGGGCACGGTGGCGCGGGCTTGCTGCTAGCATGAGCGTGGATGGCGTGGTGGCGTGTGGGCGGTAGTAGTGAGCTCGATGGCGCGGGAGGCAAGGGCGCGGTGCGGCGGTGGCTAGAGCAGTGGTGGTGGCGCTACGGTCAGCACGACGATGCAAGGAGATGCGCAGGGAGTGGCGTAGGGGCACAACTGCGGTGGTGTGGGGAGCGGCATAGCACAGCGGCGCTGGGAGCGGCGGCGCTGGCGCACGGGAGCACAGGGAGGCACTACGGCGGCGTGGGAAGGCGGTGGGCGTGGTGAAGTCAGCGTGGGGACAGGCACGGCGGCTAGGGTGTAGGGGCTTGGCAATGATGGCGCGGGTAGGCCAAGGATGCGCGGTGAAATCAGTTATATAGTGGCCCCAGCGTGATAGAATAGGAAACGGAAAAGAGATCTAAAACCGCATGATTCCTATTGACCGAACGCTCCGGTGGCAGCGATCAGATGCTGCCACCCAGCGTCCGGTCGATTCTAGACAGGTCCAAATCCTCTGGAATCATGACCAGACGTGTCCAGTGGACACCGACCGGACGCAGCCAGAGTCCGATCAATACAGCCTTCGTCTTCTTCACACGACCGGACGCTAAAAGCCTTCTGACCGGACGCTGAAAGCCAGAGTCCGGTCACTCCATCGCAGCAAGTTCACCTCCTGTGAACTGACCGGACGCTGGACTCTAGAGTCTGGTGCAGTGTCCATTCACTCTTTCTTTAGCAAATCTTCAAAGTCCTTCATGCTGCCTGTTCCCAATCAAGTCCCAATTTGAATAAGATTCAAATAAATACCAATTGGGACTGATATGAGTGACCTCTCTCAACCCCTCAAGTTTTTCAAAATATTTTGCCTTAGGCTATAATTCTTTTTGAGAAAATAGGCAATAAGAGGGCAATTTGAAGACAAACGACAAAAAAACATTCATGCATATGCAATGCAATTCTTGTAAGTAAATATAGTTGCTTGTCAAGTTTGATCCAAGGTTAAGCTTCTTCACACGCTTTTTGACGGTTATCATAACCATGTTAGACAAGCCCTATATGCATTACAAAACATTAGACATGTTGTATATTACAATGCAATACAAGGGACAACACAAGCTCATTTTTTAGTGAAGTTACTAATATCAAGCACATTGAGCTCATTCCGCAATCTACAAAATGTAGCCTCATATAGCGGTTTAGTGAAGATATCCACCAATTGATCCTCGGTCCTTACCCTCTAGTGATATATCATTTTTAGCAACATGATCTCTAAGAAAGTGATGGCGGATATCTATGTGCTTGGTGCGAGAGTGTTGAATCGGATTATTTGCAAGTTTTACCACACTTTCATTGTCGCACAAAAGAGGTACCTTTTCTAGAACTACTCCATAGTCTAGCAAATTTTGTTTCATGTAAAGTATTTGTGCACAACAAGCACCCACGGCAATGTATTCTGCTTCGGCGGTGGACAAAGCCACACTATTTTATTTCTTGGAGGACCAAGACACAAGTGATCTACCAAGCAAATGGCACCCTCCAGATGTGCTTTTTCTATCAACTTTGCAACCGGCATAATCCGAATCGGAATAGCCAACTAACTCAAATATAGCTCCTTTGGGATACCAAAGGCCAATGCTTGGTGTATGCTTAAGATACCTAAGGATTCTTTGTACGGCAATTAAATGAGTTTCCTTAGGATTAGCTTGAAATCTAGCACACATACACACACTAAACATGATGTCGGGCCAAGATGCGGTCAAATATAACTTGCTACCAATCATAGAGCGATAGAGAGTTTGATCAACCGGGTTACCTCCCTCATCTAGGTCGAGATGTCCATTAGTTGGCATTGGTGTCTTGATTGGCTTACATTCATCCATCTTGAATCTCTTGAGAAGATCATAAGTATATTTCTCTTGAGAGATGAAAATCCCTTCTCTTATTTGTTTGACTTGAAAACCAAGAAAGAATGTAAGCTCTCCAATCATTGACATCTTGAACTCCTTCGACATCAATTCACCAAACTCTTTGCAAGAATCTTCATTTGATGATCCAAAGATGATATCATCAACATACACTTGACAAATGAAGATATACCCATCAAACTTCTTGGTGAATAGTGTGGTGTTGACCTTCCCAATGGTGAAGCCCTTCTCAATGAGGAAGTCCCGAAGATGCTCATACCAAGCTCTTGAGGCTTGCTTAAGCCCATATAATGCCTTGGACAACCTATAAACATGATTAGAATATCTAGGGTCTTCAAACCCGGGAGGTTGATCAACATAGACTAGTTCATTAATAAAGCCATTTTAAAATGCACTTTTTACATCCATTTGATAAAGTTTTATTTCATGATGTGATGCATATGCACGGAGGATACAGATGGCTTCTAATCTTGCAACCGGTGCAAAGGTCTCTCCAAAATCCAAACCTTCAACTTGAGAGAACCCCTTTGTCACTAGTCTTGCCTTGTTCCTCACAACAACGCCTTGATCATCTTGCTTGTTTCAGAACAACCACTTTGTTCCAATGACTCTTGCACCTTGTGGTCGCTCTTCAAGAGTCTAAACTTCATTACGGGTGAAGTTGTTCAACTCTTGATGCATTGTATTTATCCAATCTAGATGTTGAAGAGCTTCTTCTACCTTAGTAGGCTCAAAGCAAGAGATAAAAGAGTGATGAGCAATAAATGAGGCAAGTTTTTGTGATTGAGTCATTATACCCTTTGATGGACTCCCTATGATGAGATCTTGTGGATGATCTTGAAGTAGAGGTGTATTTCTTCTATTAACCACTTGAGGGGGAGGTTGTGGAGCATCAACATCTTGTGCTTGTACCACCATTTGATCATGGGAGACATAAGTGTCTTTATTTTCTACTCTCCCATCTTTATCACCATCTTGTGGCACACTTGATGAAGAAGGTGGATCAATCACTTGTACATCATCTTCATCATCTTTAGGCTTGATGTCTCCAACCGAAATGTTCTGTATAGCCTCCCTCAATGGTTCATCACCTACATCATCAAGATTCTCATGTGCTCCTTGAGAGCCGTTAGATTCATCAAATTTCACATCATATGTTTCTTCAACCAAGATGGTGGCATGATTAAATACTCTATATACTTTGGACTTTGATGAGTAACCAACAAGAAAACCAATATCACAACGTCTTTGAAACATCCCTAGGTATTGCCGTTTCTTGTAGGTGTAGCATTTGCAACCAAACACCCTAAAGAAGGAGACGACCGGCTTCTTCCCATTGAGCAACTCATAAGGTGTCTTGCCAAGGAACTTTTGAAGGAATGTGCGGTTTGATGCATAGCATGCGGTGTTGATAGCTTCCGCCCATAAAGCTTCGGGGGTGTTGTACTCATCAAGCATTGTTCTTGCAAGAGTGATCAATGTCCAGTTCTTCCTTTCAACTACACCATTTTGTTGAGGAGTATATGTTGCGGAGACCTCATGCTTGATCCCAACTTCATCACAATAGGCTTCTATGTTTGTGTTGTCAAATTCCTTCCCATTGTCACTTCTTATTTTCTTAAGCTTCACTTCAAATTCATTTTATGGTCTCTTGGCAAACTTCTTGAAGCAAGATGCAACTTCGGATTTATCATGAAGGAAGAATACCCATGTATACCTTGAATAGTCATCAACAATCACAAGACAATAAAGATTTCCTCCCAAACTCTTATATGTTGTTGGTCTAAATAAATTCATATGAAGGAGTTCTAGCACTCTTGCGGTTGACATGAAAGCTTTTGTTGGATGGGTATTTACAACTTGCTTGCCACCTTGACATGCAGTACAAAGCTTGTCCTTCTCAAACTTCACATCCTTCAACCATCTCACCAAATCATTCTTCATTAGCTTCTTGAGTGAGCTCATCCCAACATGAGCAAGTCTTCTAGTGTCCGTGTCTTCGGTAGTCTAGCTCTTTGCGGCGACGTGGCTTGTCAGCTCCGCGTGTATAAGGCGTACGTCGCGAACTCATGATCAGAGTGTGCTGTGTGCAGCGTGACTCCTCGCCTCCTCTCTACCCGAGGGCTATGGGGAAAGAAAACTAGGAAAGAAATGACGATGTTGTCTTTTTGGACCGTCTAGCTAGTTCTATGTCTTTCTTCTCATTAGTTTACTAATACCTAACAAACTATAGGACCTGGGGATTTATATAACTGGGCTTGAGCTCCCTTCTCCGCTTAGGTCCTCAGTTTAGGTGGTAGACAGAGTGACAGACGGCCGATGGCGACGGGGTATGTCCACTTCTATTACATTATATAATTAAAAAATAAATTCTACACCGAAGTCTGATCCATGTGTTCAATCTCCATGGTTTTACTCATTTGACATCTGAAATACCTAAATAACACAGAGTTCCTTTTTTTACAGAAGTTTTCTGAGATTTAAATAACACAGAGTTCCTTCTTGTTGGTACTTTAATCGGAGGTAGTAGTTCATTATATCTTGATAGATCAATCACATTACTTGAACATGAACCGGCTCTTTTAGCCTTGGTCTACATTGAGGCATTTTTTTCAGCAACGGATAGGTTACTAGCCAATACACCAGCATTTTTATAACTGTGTAGAGGAGATGGCTGCTCATAGATCTAAAATTTGAAGCAACTATATATCATCTAAGGAGTACGTTCTAAGTAATTAAACTTCCCTTACCCTCAACGCTAACCCAAATCCTTTTCGCTGATGAAAATTCTAGCATCCCCTTGCATGGTGTATAATGCCAACACTACTAAAACATAGCAGCACAATTCTATGAAGGGATCTAATCTACTGCTACGCCATCACAAAATCTAATGAGATCAAAATGGAGTGCTCAAAATTGACCGTGAAGAGTTGCACCAGCTGAATAGGTACGGATCCATACCATCTGTTGAGATACTTGCGCACGCAGCAATAATCTGACATTTAATCTAAAAGGTAATGCTACCATTAAGACTCCACTCACTGCCGCATACGCTGCTCATCTAAAAAAACAAAATCAACTCCCGCACGCCTCGCTCCGCTCCCCCCTTACCCCTTCTGCGCTCCTCATCCCCTGCCGCAGCACACCAACGCCCGGCGTCCTCCCCCACCGGGAGCCCCGAACATCCGCTGAACCGGCGGCCCTCTCCCCCACCCCGGCGAGATCCATGGAGCAGGAGCGAGATCCATTGAGGTGGCGCGACGTTGTTGCAGGGGAGTGGGCGGCTCTCCTCCACCCCAGTGCGACGCCCTCTCTGACCGCAGCGACCGAGCTCCCCCCACCCCGCCAGCCATGGCGCTCCTCGCCCCCCATCCCCCACCGTCGTCGCCGAGCCAAGCTCGGTACTAGTGGCGCTGGTGCTCGTACGCCGCCGCTTGCCATTGGCTCCGACCCCGATGGCGGGAAACGACTTGCCCTGACTTCCCCTTCCCTATGTTGCAAATTTTTGTTTTAGGTGTTTCAGTCATTTCAAAGGTATGTTGCAGTTGTTTCTTATGGATGTTGCAAAGTAGATCGGGGGATGTTGCACATGTTATAAGTGTTTCAGAAGCATGTTGCAAGCGTTTGTTTAAAATGTTTCATCTGTTTCTAGGTATATGTTGCAATCATTTTTTATCTGGACGTTGCATATGTTTTCACACATATGTTGCAAGAGTATGTTCCAAATGTTTCAGCTGTTTCAGTCTTATGTTGCAGTAAATGTTTTTTCATGTTGCAATTGTTTTATTTTGTTTTTGCATATGTTTTACACACATGTTCCAAGCGTATATCCCAATCATTTCATCTATTTCAAATGTCTGTTGCATTCAGTGTTTCATGTTGCAAGTGCAGATTGTCGGCGTTGGTGTCCATGAGGGCAGGCAGAGCCAAGCCACGGCCACCGACGCGTGGAGGAGGCGCAGGCTGCCAGCGGCTGTGTGGGGAGGAGGCACAGGGCGCGCAGTGCTGTTGTGGAAGAGGCGGGGGCGAGTCTTCCGGGCGTCCTAGAGGAGACGGGCGCCACGCCGATGAGGAAGAGGCGGGGTGAGTCATCCGAGTAGCGTGGGCAGCGGATCTGAAGTGGGTGGTTCAGATGCAAGCACGGGGAACGGAGCTGGCACGGGTGGCACGTGAATCCAAGCGAACGGGGCGGAGCAGCCACGGGTAGGGGCGAATCTAGCCTATCTTACCGGGGTCGCCTGACCCGATGACTTCGGCAAAATTAGTGGAGAATTACTGTTTATCACAATCCATCAACGACGATGACCCCACTGTATAAATGTGATGACCCTGGTGAACTTCATGGCTGGATTCGCCCCTGGCCACGGGCGTCCGGGCGCTAGTGCTACCCTTAATCTAATGAGATGATAAAAGTTTCATGAGGAAATATGAGTTTCATAGGGATGGAAACTCATCATCCGGACGCTGGCGTCCAAGCGCTAGTGCTGCCCTTAATCTAATGAGATGATAAAAGTTTCATGGGATAACATGAGTTTCATAGGGATAAAACTCATCTATAATGTTTCCAACACGAGTTTTAGAAACTGAGAGATGAAACCTCTCACTGAGTTGAAATTCTAATAAGACGGGAATACATTGATGTATGCAACATGCATATACTTTGATTTGATTACATATATACTTGAGTGTATGTATTACAATGTATAATTGACCAAAGAGCAAACGTTGGCCGATATGATATGGATCGGAATCGATGGAGTCTAATAAGTCACGTACGTGGGTAGTACAGCATTTGAATTCGAATTCGAATTCAAAATTTGGAGCGTATAGTATATTAGTACTATATGTAGGAGTCAGTACGTACAACGTTCTACGTGATGCTCCATGCAAACAGTACTGTATGTGTTGAGGGGACCTCAGATCAGGGGCAGATCGTCAGCTCCAGCTGCATGCAACCATGGATTTTTTTTAATATTTTTAACCTTTTTTAAAAACAAATTCCAAATGGTTTTTTATTTTCAAATCTAACATTTTTTGTCACGTCAAAGTCCGTGACGCGGCCAACACACGCTGCAGCGCCACATTCATCGGCGCAGCACGATCTACCATATCGGACAACGATTTCCACGTCGAAATCCTTGTCGCGCCACTGCGTGGGCGTGGCAGCACTGTAGCATCACGCCATCTAGACTGGCGCGGCAAGGCATGACCTTAGAAAAATCGTATCTTTTTCATACGATCTCGGATGAAGATGATCTTTATATCAAAATTATAGCTCTCAACGAGATCTATAGTTTTCTAGTTTTGATGTTTTTATTTAAGGTCGTTAAGCTGCTCAAAAGAATTAAATAAAGTTTTAGCAGTATATTAATCACGTACCAGCGCTCGTCGTCTTGAAAAAATCATATCGTTCCTATATGGTGTCAAATGGAGATAATTTCTATATGAAAGTTGTAGCCCAAGATGGGATCTACAAATTTGTAGTTTTGAGTTTTTACATTTGAGATCCTTAAGATGCTCAAGAAAAATAATATAAAGTTTTATCATCGTATTAATCGCGTACACGCGCTTATTGTCTTGAAAAAATCATATCTTTCTTATATGGTGTCAAATAGAGATACTTTCTATATGAAAGTTATAGCTCTAGGTGGGATCTACAAATTTATAGTTTTGAAAAAAAATCAAATCGTTCTTTC
The DNA here is from genome assembly GCF_019320115.1 of Miscanthus floridulus. NCBI lineage: Eukaryota > Viridiplantae > Streptophyta > Magnoliopsida > Poales > Poaceae > Miscanthus > Miscanthus floridulus. The sequence continues at coordinate 2,353,330 of NC_089590.1, read as the reverse complement.
CATATAAGATAATATGATTTTTCCAAGACGATAAGTGCTTGTACACGATTATTAATATACCGCTAAAATTTTGTTTAAATTTTTTTGAGTACTTTAACGCCCTCAAATGAAAAAAAAAACTCAAAACAAGAAAGTTGTAGATCTCGTCGAGAGCTATAATTTTTATATAAAGATCACCTTCATTGTGGCGATTCACTCACTTGGAGGTTCACGCGCTAATTGGCATCACACGCCAAACCCTCGATAGGGTGCCGCACAACCAACGCAAGGTGAGGATCACACAAGCCACGAGCAATCCAGTATCTTTTGGCTCTCCGCCGGGGAAAGGTCAAGAACCCCTCATAATCACCACGATCGGAGCCGGAGACAATCACCACCCTCTGCTCAACGATCCTCGCTGCTCCAAGCCGTCTAGGTGGCGGCAACCATCAAGAGTAACAAACGAATCCCGCAGTGAAACACGAACACCAAGTGCCTCTAGATACAAACACTCAAGCAATGCACTTGGATTCTCTCCCAATCTCACAAAGTTGTTAAATCAATGATGGAGATGAGTGGGAGGGCTTTGGCTAAGCTCACAAGGTTGCTATATCAATGCAAATGGCCAAAAATGTGAGGTTCAATCGGCCATGGGGCTTAAATAAAAGTCCCCACGAAATAGAGCCGTTGTACCCCTTTACTGGGCACAACTCGGGGTGACTGGATGCTCCGGTCGGATCGACCGGACGCTGGCCCTCAGCGTCCAGTCACGTGATACACGCCACGTGTCCCCTCTCTTTGAATATTGTTCGCTCGATCTCAACGGTCAACAGTCGATCGGACGATGCGGCATAAGTGACCGAACGCTGAGCCTCCAGCGTCCGGTCATTTCCAGTAAGGTTTCATAAACGAATTTCTTCGACCGGACGTGTCCGGTCATGCTTGACAGGACACAGCCAGCGTCCGATCACACGGCGACTTTCTTCTGCGCTGTCCGACAACACGACATGACGCAGCCTTCCAGCGTTCGGTCGTTGAGTGACCCAGCGTCCTGTCAGTTGACCGACGCCAGCGTCCACGCTGCTACAACTGACCGGACGCGCGGGTCCCTCTGAGGCCAGCATCCGGTCACCTTGTGACCAGCGAGACTAACTCCTTTTTACCTCTAACTTCTTCACCCTTGCTCAAATATGCCAATCACCAAGTGTATCACCTTGTGCACATGTGTTAGTATATTTTCATAAACATTTTCAAGGGTGTTAGCATTCCACTAGATCCTAAATGCATATGCAATGAGTTAGAGCATCTAGTGGCACTTTGACAACCGCATTTCGATACGAGTTTCATCCCTCTTAATAGTATGGCTATCAAATCTAAATGTGATCATACTCTCTAAGTGTCTTGATCACCAAAACAAAATAGTTCCTACAATTTATACCTTTGCCTTGAGCTTTTTGTTTTTCTCGTTCTTCTTTCCAAGTCCAAGCGCTTGATCATCACCATGGCATCATCATCATGTTATGATCTTCATTTGCTTCACTACTTAGAGTGTGCTACCTATCTCATGATCACTTGATAAACTAGGTTAGCACTTAGGGTTTCATCAATTCACCAAAACCAAACTAGAGCTTTCAATCTCCCCCTTTTTGGTAATTAATGACAACCCTTATACAAAGATATGAATTAAAATTCAATTGAAATCATGTTGCTTGCCCAAGCATATTTACCATATGTAAAAGGATATGGACAAGTTTCATGAACTCCATATGGTAGCAATTGCTCCCCCTATATATGTGCTAAGAGTTTGGATTGTAGCTTGCACATATGATTAGATAGGAAATATAGGAGTCAATGTCTACTAAATGATTCTAAGGTATAAAAGATGGACCTTTGAAGTGTGATACCAATCAGAGTGCACCATTATACTATCCTTAGCACCATGGTTAGCTAGATACTACTTGATAGCTAGATACCACTTGTAAAAACTTATTGGAAATGAAATCACTAGATGACCTATGTATTCTAGATTTTCATTTCATAATTCAATCTTACAACTAGCATACATCACACAAGCATGGATATTTAAATGTAAAACTTGTGCCATGCAAGCAAACATATGAAATGCACATTCAAATGCACCATACAAGTTCATGAGTTTGCTCCCCCTACTTGTGTGCTCAAGATTTTCATTGATCCCTTTCCTTTGTCATATCTTTATACTATCTTTGTTCACTATTTTGTCCCCATGTACTAATATCTTTTTGTATCTTTGTTTTTCTCCCCCTATGTGAAATTATCCCCCTTTATCTTTTCACTATCTTTGTATAATATTTTCTCCCCCTTTGTCATCAATGACCACAAAGGTCTAAAATGTAGATAGGTTAAGATTATCAATGCCAATCAATGGGGTGAGGATCATATTCTCAAATTTGGTTCAAACTTAGAATATTTGCCAAAGATATTTAACTCGGTTTGATCCAAGGACAAGCTTCTTCACACCTCCAAATAAGGGTTATCTTGTACCATGTTGAGTTAAACACTTAAAGATCATTTTCTAGATTAAACACTTGGTTTACAAGCCCATAAACATGTCATATGCTACCACTAGATCAAGTCAAGCATAGAAGCAATAGTGATACCATATAAACATCAAATTCATTTGATTTTCATAAATGAGCCTAATAAAATGGAGAGATGACTAGATGCACTAAACATGTCCTTAGCAAGGATGTATGCCATGCCAATCAACTTTTACCTTGGATTGCTCGAAGGAGAGGCATGTCATATAAGTAGGGGGTGCATCAACACATATTTAAGAAATCCAATATGTTCAACTCATGCCTTAGCTTGCAAAACCTTTTCTCATCCGATGGCTTGGTGAATATGTTGGCAAGTTGATATTCGGTGCCTACACTCTCAATGCAAATGTCCCCTTTTTGTTGGTGATCTCTTATGAAATGGTGGCGGACATCAATGTGCTTTGTTCTTCATGTTGAACCGAATTGTTGGTCAATTTGATTGCACTCTCATTGTCACATAGCAATGGCACTTTCTTGAACTTGATTCCAAAGTCACTCAAAGTGGCCTTCATCCAAAGAATTTATGCACAACAACTACCGGCGGATATGTATTCGGCTTCGGTGGTTGATAATGCAACACTATTTTGCTTCTTTGATGACCATGAAACAAGTGACTTTTCCAACAATTGACATGTGCCCGAGGTGCTCTTTCTTTCAACCTTGCATCCTGCATAATCCGAGTCAGAGTAACCAACTAGCTCAAACTTTGCTCCTTTGGGATACCACAAACCAACATTTGGTGTATGCTTCAAGTATCTCAATATTCTCTTTGTAGCCTTCAAATGACTTTCTCTTGGTAAGGCTTGAAATCTGGCACACATGCATACACTAAACATGACATCCGACCTTGATGCGGTCACATAGAGTAGGCTTCCAATCATAGACCGATACAATTTTTGATCCACCATATTGCCACTTGCATCACTATCCAAGTTACCATTTGTTCCCATTGGTGTGCTAATGGCTTTGCTATCACTCATGCCAAACTTCTTGATCATGTCCTTGATGTACTTGCCTTAACTTACAAATGTACCATTCTTCAATTGCTTGATTTGAAGACTAAGGAAGTAACTCAATTCTCCAATCATGGACATCTCAAACTCATTAGCCATCATCTTTCCAAATTCTTCATAAAAGTCTTAATTGGTTGATCCAAATATGATATCATCAACATATATTTGCAACACAAATAGATCTTTTCCAATCTTCTTGATGAAAAGAGTGGTGTCAACCTTGCCCATTGTGAACCCTTTAGAGAGTAGGAAATCCCTTAATCTCTCATACCATGCTCTAGGTGCTTGCTTCAAGCCATACAAAGCTTTGTTCAACTTGTATACATGGTTGGGCCTCTTATCATCTTCAAAACCGGGAGGTTGCTCAATATATACTTCTTTATTGATGTAGTCATTGCGAAATGCACTCTTAACATCCATTTGATAGATCTTGATGTTGTGGGCATAAGCATAGGCTAGCAAGATTCTAATTGTTTCCAATCTAGCAACCGGGGCATATGTTTCTCCAAAGTCAAGACCTTCAACTTGTGTATAGCCTTATGCTACCAATCTTGCTTTGTTCCTTACCACTATCCCATCTTGATCTTGCTTGTTTCTAAAGACCCATTTGGTTCCAATCATATTGTGTCCCTTTGGTCTCTCTACTAATTCCCATACTTGATTTCTTGTGAAGTTATTCAATTCTTCATGCATAGCATTCACCCAATCAACATCCTTCAATGCTTCATCTATCTTTTTCGGTTTAATGGATAACACAAATGAGAAGTGCTCACAAAATGAAGTCAATCTTGATCTTACACCTCTTGAAATATCACCAATGATAGTGTCCAATGGATGATCTCTTGCAACATTGGTTGGTTGGAGGATTGGAACTTGATTGCTTGCACTTGCTTGATCATTGGGTTGAGATGATGTACTAGCCACTTGATCTTGTTCATTGTCATGAGATCCACTTGTACTAGCTTGATTTGTATCATCTTGCACATTTGAGTTAGAAAGCACTTACACTTGATCATCTTCATCATCATTCACTTGCCTAGGCCTCAATTCACCAATATCCATGTACTTCATGGCATTTGAAAGTTGAATGCCTCTAACATCTTCCAAGTTCTCATTCTCTACTTGTGAACCCTTGGTTTCATCAAATTCAACATCATGAACTTCCTCAAGGGTACCACTATCCAAATTCCAAACTCTATATGCTTTGCTTGTAGTGGAATAACCAAGTAGGAATCCTTCATCACATTTCTTGTCAAACTTGCCCAATCTAGTGCTTTTCTTCAAGATATAGCATTTGCAACCAAAGTCCCAAAAATATGCAATGCTGGGCTTTCTACCATTCAAGAGCTCATATGGTGTCTTTTCTTTCAATGGGTGACAATAGAGGCAGTTGCTACAATAGCAAGTCGTGTTGATAGCTTCGGCCCAAAAGGATTGACTCACATAGTACTCACTAAGCATAGACCTTGCCATATCAATGAGTGTTCTATTCTTACTCTCAAGAAGTCCATTTGATTAAGGTGTGTACTTGACCGAGAATTGATGTCTAATTCCAAATTTATCACATAGCTCATCAATTCTAGTGTTCTTGAACTCACTACCATTATCACTTCTAACTCTCTTGATGGTTGTTTCAAACTCATTGTGAATGCCTTTGACAAATGATTTGAATGTTGCAAATACATCACTTTTGTCCACTAGAAAGAATACCCATGTGTATCTACTGTAGTCATCCACTATCACAAAGCCATATTTGTTACCACCAATGCTAGTGTATTGTGTTGGCCCAAACAAATCCATGTGCAATAACTCAAATGCTTTGCTAGTGCTCATCATGCTTTTCTTAGGATGGGTGTTTCTAACTTGTTTGCCGGCTTGACAAGAGCTACAAAGTTTATCCTTTTCAAACACATCTTTCAAGCCTTTAACTAAGTCATGCTTAACCAATCTATTCAATTGTTTCATTCCAACATGACCAAGCCTTCTATGCCATAACCAACCCATGCTAGACTTAGTGAACAAGCATGTAGATAATTTAGCTTCACTAGCATTGAAATCAACCAAGTATAGATTCTCATATCTAAAGCCTTTGAAGATCAAATTAGAGCCATCTACATTTATGATCTCTACATCATCTACCCCAAATACGCATTTGAATCCAAGATCACACAATTGAGCCACGAATAGCAAATTGAAGTTCAAGCTCTCTACTAGCAACACATTGGATATGCTCATGTCATTGGATATTGCAATCTTACCAAGTCCTTTGACCTTGTCTTTGCCATTGTCACCAAATGTGATACTATCATAACCATCATTGCCATTGGTGTTGATTGAGTTGAACATTCTTGCATCTCCAGTCATGTGTTGAGTGCACCCACTATCAAGAACACAATGCCTTCCTCCGGCTTTGTAATTAACCTACAAAAGAAGATCAATTCTTTTTAGGTACCCAAACTTGCTTGGGTCCTTGAAGGTTAGTTACTAAGCTCTTTGGTACCCAAATGGCTTTCTTCTTTGAGCCCATCCATGGTTTACCAATGAACTTAGCCTTCACACCATTTGTACCCTTAGTAAGCATAAAAAAGAATCAAGCTTAATGGAGGATACATTAGCATTTTTGCTCTTATTTTTGCATTCATGCTCTTTATGACCAACTTGCTTGCAACTAGTGCAAAACCGACCATTGTTCTTCACAAAACTAGTCTTGTGAGGAGCAAAGGCTGCCTTGCCTTTCTTGGGGGTATAGCCCAATCCCTCTTTGTAGAGAGATGCTCTTTGGCTACCCAAGCACATAAGCAAGCGGTCCTCACCACCATAGGCCTTAGCCAAGGTCTGAGTGAGCTTGTTGACCTCCTTCTTGAGGTTCTTATTCTCAATCATTAGTGAGGCATCACAAGTGAGACCATCACTACTAGATGAGGTGGGAGTGGAAGTACTACTAGAAGGGTTAGTGGGAGCAACAATGATAGGCATAGATAATGATTCATCAATTATATCACAAGTCAAGCCTACATTGCAAGTTTCAACATGCTTCTTTTTATTTTGCTCATCAAGCAAAGAGGAATGAGCCTTTTTAAGCTTTTTGTGAGCCTTGCCAAGCTTCTCATGGGCTTCCTCTAGCCTCTCATGAGTTGCTTTGAGCTCATCAAGGGCTTGCTTAAGGGCTTTTACCTCCTTATTCAAGCTCTTGCATTCCCTTCTCTTAGTGTCAAAGTGTTCTTTAGTATCTTCTAGTATGTCAAATAATTCATCTTTAGTAGGTTCATCATCATCACTATCACTATCATTTTCATTTTCATTTTTGTTATCATGTTCTTCATCACTTCTATCATCACAAATTTGTACCTTAGTGGCCTTAGCCATAAAGCTTGATGGGGTGTTGAAGAGAGAAGGCTTCTCATTGATTGCAATGCTTGCAAGTGCCTTCTTCTTGGTGGTCTTGTCATCATCATTATCATCATCATCTTTTGAGGAAGCATCACTATCCCAAGTGACCACATATGAACCACCCTTCTTCTTCTTGAAGGTCATCTTGTCCTTCTTCTCTTTCTTTTCCTTCTTGTCCTTCTTCTTGTTCTTGTTGTCGTCATCATTATCGCTATTGTATGGACATTGAGCAACAAGATGATCTTTGCTTCCACATTTGAAGCACCTTCTTGACTCTTCCTTGTTCTTGGATGTAGATTTCTTTCTTCTAGCATGGTACCCTTTCTTCATCATGAACTTGCCAAATTTCTTGATGAAGAGAGCCATCTTCTCATCATCATCATCATCCCATGAACCATCATCTTCACTTGATGTTTCTTGCTTTGCCTTGCCCTTGGATGATGTGGCCTTGAATGCCACACTCTTCTTCTTCTCATCTTTCTTCTCCTTCTTTTCTTCCTTCTTATCATCATCTCTATATGTATCATCGGTCATTATATCTCCCAACACTTGGTTTGGTGTCATGGTGTCCAAATCACTTCTCACTAGAATAGTGACCAATGTGCCAAATCTTGAAGGTAAACATCTCAAGAACTTATGGGAGAAGTCCTTGTCCTTCACCTCTTCTCCAAGTGCTTTGAGATCATTAACAAGCACTTGAAGCCCATGGAACATCTCCGGCACACTCTCATCCTCCTTCATCTTGAAGCTTGCAAACTTCTCTTTGAGAATATATGCCTTTGCACCCTTCACGGCTTGAGTGCCCTCAAATGATTCTTCCAACTTCTTCTAAGCCTCATGAGCCATTTCAATATTCTTGATTTGCTCAAATGTTCTCTCATCAATTGCATCATGAATGGCACTTAGAGTAATGTCATTGTTTTGGAGAAGCACTTCTTTGGCCGCGATGGGATTCTTCGGATCACCAATCTCAATTTTGGTTTCTACCACCTTCCATACTTTTCTATTGATTGACTTGATGTGTGTGGTCATCTTTGATTTCCAATATGGATACTTTGTGCCATCAAATTGGGGTGGCTTCTTGGTGTTGTTGATTTGAGCCATTTTTACACCGAAGGTTGTTAAGCCTCAAATCACGGTGACCTCGGCTCTAATACCACTTGAAAGGTCCTAATGGTTAGAGGGGGGTGAATAGCCTAATAAAAATTTCTACAACAACACTTAGCAAACCGGTTAGACAATTATGAGGCAAAGCAAGTGTTGCGCTAGCCTACTAATAATGCAAGCCACCTACCACAATTCTAGTTGATATAGTTTCTATCCACACTATAGCTTTGTCACTACACTAAATTAGTGTGCTTTCAAAGGCTAACTAAAGAGCCACACTAACCAAACTAACAAGCTCTCACAACTAAGGAGTGTGCTCTCAAAGGCTAACTAAAGAGTGTGCAAGAAGGCTAACTAAAGAGTGTGCAAGAAGGTTATACCGCCGTGTCGAGAAAGGAGCCAATCAATCACAAGAATGAATAACAATGAAGACCAATCACCTCAGAATCAAATGATGAACACAATGATTTTTTACCGAGGTTCACTTGCTTGCCGGCAAGCTACTCCTCGTTGTGGCGATTCACTCACTTGGAGGTTCACGCGCTAATTGGCATCACATGCCAAACCCTCGATAGGGTGCCGCACAACCAACACAAGATGAGGATCACACAAGCCACGAGCAATCCACTAGAGTACCTTTTGGCTCTCCACCGGGGAAAGGTCAAGAACCCCACACAATCACCACGATCGGAGCCGAAGACAATCACCACCCTCTGCTCAATGATCCATGCTGCTCCAAGCCATCTAGGTGGCGGCAACCACCAAGAGTAACAAGTGAATCCCATAGCGAAACACGAACACCAAGTGCCTCTAGATGCAAACACTCAAGCAATGCACTTGGATTCTCTCCCAATCTCACAAAGTTGTTGAATCAATGATGGAGATGAGTGGGAGGGCTTTGGCTAAGCTCACAAGGTTGCTATGTCAATGCAAATGGCCAAAAATGTGAGCTTCAACCGGCCATGGGGCTTAAATAGAAGCCCCCACGAAATAGAGCCGGTGTACCCCTTTATTGGGCACAACTCGGGGTGACCGGATGCTCCAGTCGGATCAACTGGACGCTGGCCCACAGCGTCTGGTCACGTGATCCACGCCATGTGTCCCCTCTCTTTGAATATTGTTCACCCGATCTCAACAGTCAACAGTCGACCGGACACTATGGCATAAGGGACCGGACGCTGAGCCTCCAGTGTCCGGTCGTTTCTAGTAAGGTTCCAGAAATGAATTTCCTCGATCGGATGCGTTCGGTCATGCTTGACCAGACACAGTCAGCGTCCAGTCACACGGTGATTTTCTTCTACGCTGTTTGACAACATGACATGATGCAGCCTTCCAGCATCTAGTCGCTGAGCGACCCAGCATCCGGTCAGTTGACCGACGCCAGCGTCCACGCTGCTACAACTGACCGGACGCGCTGGTCCCTCTAAGACCAGTGTTCGGTCACCTTGTGACCAGCGAGACTAACTCCTTTTCACCTCTAACTTCTTCACCCTTACTCAAATGTGCCAACCACCAAGTGTATCACCTTGTGCACATGTGTTAGTATATTTTCACAAACATTTTCAAGGGTGTTAGCATTCCACTAGATCCTAAATGCATATGCAATGAGTTAGAGCATCTAGTGGCACTTTGACAACCGCATTTCGATACGAGTTTCACCCCTCTTAATAGTACGGCTATCAAACCTAAATGTCATCACACTCTCTAAGTGTCTTTATCACCAAAACAAAATAGCTCCTACAATTTATACCTTTGCCTTGAGCTTTTTGTTTTTCTCTTTCTTCTTTCCAAGTCCAAGCACTTGATCATCACCATGGCATCATCATCATCATGTTATGATCTTTATTTGCTTCACTACTTGGAGTGTGCTACCTATCTCATGATCACTTGATAAACTAGGTTAGCACTTAGGGTTTCATCAATTCAGCAAAACCAAACTAGAGCTTTCAACGGGCCACGGCTGTGGATCGAAAAACATCCTGCTTCGTCTCAAACCCTTCGTGTTTTTAGTGCGGTTTCTACTTTCCCATAGGTTTGAGATCATGGAGAATAGCAAGAGGTCCGCTGAGGAGGTCCTTAATGGAGCTACATCATCATGCCAGCGCCTTCATCACCAGGAGGGTGCAACTCATGATTCTCTCACTGCTTCGAGGCATAGGGCTGACTTCATTCAGCCTTCGAGGTTCTCTTCGTCAACCGCTCGCCACCAGCTTCCCTGCTATTCGAGGAGGTGGGTCGACAATGATGACCTACTTGCGTCCATCAATAGGCATGGCCAGAATCTCACTGACTGTCTCTCCCTCACAGAATCAGCTTTGGCCATGGTCCGATGCCGATCGCCTCCCGAGGCCAATTTGGTGGAGGATAGGTTGGTCAAGGCTGAAGCTAGAATCACGGGTGAGATATCTATCATAACTTTTGCTTCCTCTCAATTTCATCTTCAAGATTCTGATCATCTCCCCTTTTGAATCTTTTTAGATTTATCCGCTCAACTGGAAAGCCTTCGATTGATTGTGGAGTACGTGGTGGGATTCATCAATGCTAGAGGCACCGTCCCGGTGGTTCGCCTGCATGACATTCCGAACAGTGTTAGGGAGGTCACTTTGCATGGCGTTCGTCATGGTGCCCCCATGGCGTTGGCTGCTGCGCAAGCCCGTTCTGTCCATGAACTTTGGTTTCTTTCCAATCGTTTTCTAGCCACGGTGCACCTTGGGGATCATGAGCGCCTGGTTGAGGATTTCTTCAGCACCGCCAACTCCATAGCCTTTATTTCCCAGGCTGATGATATAGTAACCAAAGTGTTTTCCGGCCCGTAGTTTGTAATAGGTGATATTTAGCAAATAATTTCTCCATTTTGAGTGATTTTCCTTTGCTTCGTACTTCATATTATATGCATCACTTTGTTCGTGTTTGCTTTGCTCCTATAGGTGATACACATCGCACCGGCTTTTACCCCTTTGGGTTTATTTTTGCACTAGAGGCGATACCTTTCTGGTATCGGCTATTAGAGCCGACAACCGAACAAATCGGTTGTCAAGTATTAATTCAAATGCTTGGGTAATATTTCTTTAGATATTTCCCATTGATTGCTCTACCAAATTCTTCCTCTCCTCTTAGTGTTTCCAAAATATAAGCATTACCAGGCGCACAATGTTTGATCCGATAAGATCCTTCCCAATTAGGTGACCATTTGCTGAACTTACTGTCCTTTGACCCGATCAACCATTTCACTTTCCAAACCAAGTCTCCTTCAGAAAATTACTTAACCTTGACCTTTTTATTGTAATATTTTGCAACCCTCAGTTTATTGGCTTCGATATTTTCAAGAGCATGCAACCGAAAGCAACTTAGTCCTCTAAGTCATCTGTCATAAGATTCTTGTAGACTTTGGCTGACAAATCATTTTGCAATATAATACGCCTCAATCGAGTCAGAACTTCCCAAGGAAGAACTACATTATGGACATACACAAGTTCATAAGGCAACGTTTTAATCGATCCATGACAGGCCATCCTATATGCCCATAGTGCCTCATTAAGCGTTGAATGCCACTTCCTTGGTTGTTCCTCAATCTTTTTCTTGATTAGCTTAATCATAATCTGATTGGACGCCTCTGCCTGGCCATTAGCCTGAGCATAGTAAGGAGAAGAATTTAGTAGCTTAATTCCCATACTAGTAGCAAAATCTTTGAACTCCTCTGATGTGAACATTGTCCCTTGATCGGTAGTTATAGTTTGAGGAATCCCAAAATGATACACAATATGCTCTTGATAAAATCAACCATGTTCTTTGAGGTTACCGTCTTCAAAGGAATTGCCTCCACCTATTTAGTGAAGTAATCTGTTGCTACCAAGATGAAATTATGTCCTTTGTTTGAGGGCGGAAAAATCTGGCCAATTAAATCAATTCCCCAACCTCGAAACGACCATGGCTTGATTATTGGATTCATGGCCGATGCAGGCAATTTTTTTAACATTACCAAAACATTGACAGTCCTAGCACCCTTTGTAATATTCAAAACAGTCTTCCAATATTGTTGGCTAGAAATATCCAGTTCTATGAATAATCCATTTCATCTTATAAGCCAATTGATGAGCTCCACATATCCCTTCATGCACTTCACCCATCAACACCTTAGCTTCCTCTTGATTTAAGCATTTGAGCAACACCCCATCGACTGTTTTATCATATAGCTGGTCATCTAGTAAAACATACTTAGTCGATTTATACCTTAGCTTTCTGGTGACTTTCCGTGTTGAATTCCTAAGGTAGTCGGCTATTTCGATTCTCCAATCATTACTCGAGGTTTCACTACTCAAGACTTCTTGAAACACTTGATAACCTGAAGCGCTTTTAGCTAGACGATTAGCCTCTTGATTCTGTGCCCTCAGAATATGTTGAAAAGAGACACGAGGAAACTCTTTTAGCAACCTTTGACATTCATCATAATATCCCCTCAGAGTATCTTCTTTGCACTCATATAGGCCGATCAACTGATTAATAACTAACTATGAATCTCCAAATACCTCAATTGCTTCAGCCTTTACTTCATGAAGAAGCTGAAGTCCTTTAAGAATAGCCTCATATTCCACTTGGTTGTTGGTAATCATTGGTTTAGTTGGAAGAGCAAACTCAAAACTTGCCCCCGAGGCGAAATAATAACAATACCAATGCCACCATCTTGCTTGCATGATGATCCATCAAAGAATAACGTCCAAGGTATCGGCTCTATATAATCAATGCTTGGCTTATGATGTTGGGTGACAAAATCGGCAATTATTTGTCCTTTGACTGCTTTAGCTGATTCGTACTTCAAGTCAAATTCTGATAACGTGAGAATCCACTTTCTCAATCTTCCATTCAGTATTGGCATTGATAACATGTGCTTAATCACATCAGCCTTGGAAACAACAGTACATTCGGCCGATAATAAGTAGTGTCGTAACTTAGTGCAAGAGAAATATAAGCACAAGCATAACTTTTTGGTGGGAGAATATCTTATCTTTGGATCCAGGAGTCTTCTACTTAGATAGAAAATAGCTCACTCTTTTCCTTCAAACTCTTGCATCAAGGCCGATCCAATTGTCTTGTCATCAGCCGATATGTACAATCTTAAAAGGCTTACCTTGCTGAGGAGGGACCAATACAGGTGGACATTTCATATATTCTTTTATCTCTTCAAACGCCTTTTGTTGTATGTCACCCCACTTAAATTCTTGATTATTTTTCAACTTCAACAAGGGAGAAAACGACAGAACTCTTTCCGACAAATTTGAAATGAATGTTCTGATGAAATTAATCTTACCAAGCAAAGATTGTAACTCTGTTTGAGTAGTCAGGGGAACTGCCTCATCAATTGCTTTTATGCTTTTTTGACCAATTTCGATTCCTCTCTCGTGGATCATGAAACCCAAGAATTGTCTAGCTGACACTCCAAAAGCGCACTTATTAGGATTCATCTTTAGACCATGTTTTCTTGTGCATTCTAGAGTCTCCCGCAAATCAGCTAGATGCCCCTTGTACCCTTTGGATTTTATCATCACATCATCGATGTAGATTTCAACAATCCTACCGATCAACTTATGAAAAATATAATTCATTGCCCTTTGATTAGTTGCACCGGTATTCTTGAGACCAAAGGTCATCACAACCCACTTGAATAAACTGATTGCACCGGGGCACCTAAAAGCAGTCTTTGCTATGTCTTCCTCAACCATGAAAATTTGGTTATATCCTGCATTGCCATCCATGAAGCTAATAACCTTATGCCCGGCCGCTGCATCTACTAGCATATCAGCTATCGGCATCGGATAACCATCCATGGGTGTGACTTTGTTCAGATCCCTGAAATCGATGCAAACTCTTAATTTTCCATTCTTTTTATACATAGGGACAACATTCAATATCCATTCTACATATCGACATGGTTGGATAAACTTTGCTTCCAGTAACCTTTTAGTCTCCTTTTTAATATCATCAAGCATGTTCGGGTTGAATCTCCTTGAAGCTTGTTTAAACGGTCGATATCCAGGTTTGATTGGCAACTGATGTTCAACAATTGATCGGTCTAGACCAGGCATCTCATAGTATTCCCAAGCAAAATAGTCTTTAAATTCCTTTAATAAATCAACTAACTCTCGCTTATACTCAGGATCCAACTTGGCACTTACATACGTCGGCCTAGGTCTATCTCCAGAACCAATATCTACTTCTTCTAATTTATTGACCGACGTGAAGCCATGTCCTAGTTTGCTATCTGTACCATCTATTGGATTATCCATTAAGACAAATTTTCAAAGCCGACTGCTTGGATTGGCTGTTGGCTTTCATTATTGACTCTAATGAAGCTTCATTCCCATATCTTGCCAAAAAAGCATTCAAAGTCTCCTAGTTCCCAAAAGACTGGATCGGCTGTTGCGATACTCATAGACTCATCAGTGCGAACCAGCTTGACATCATCTCCAAGCCATTGAATCAAACACTGATGCATGGTCGATGGTACACAATAGTTCGCATGAATCCAATCACGACCAAGGAGTAAACTGTATGACCCTTTTCCATCGATGATGAAGAATGTGGTAAGCAGAGTCTTACTCCTGATTGTTAGTTCAACATTCATTGCCCCTTGGGTCTTAGACGCATTACCCCCAAAGTCTTTAAGCATCATGTCGATCTCAATTAGATCTCCTAGTCCCTTGCTAAGTTTACGAAAAGTGGTGTAAGGCATAAGATTAACAGAAGCACCTCCGTCCACCAACATTTTGTTCATCGGCTTCCCATCAACAAAACCTTTCACATATAAAGCATTTAAGTGTTGATGCTTGACTGGTTTATCAAATATAGCCTGTTGTATAACTGTCAGCTTGGCAACTATCTCCTCATACTCCAATTCATCAAAATCTGAATAAACTTCTTGATCTGTCGGAGCTTTGAACTCTGATGGCAACAGAAAAGCCACTTGAATATTACCCAAAGGTTGCCTTCTATCGACTATTTGCTTAGCATGCCATACTTGAGGTTTACTAGATGCTTGAGCCTATTTCAACTCTTTATTCCTTAGGCATTGCACCCTTCTCTTCTGGCTTCTTGTCAAACCTCCTAGACACCATTGGCCTTCCTGCCAAACATATTTTTCTTCATTACCTTCTTCTTCATAATCAGACCAGTTTTGATCAACAACTCTTTTTCCAAGCTGATTATGAACACTTCTATTTTTAAGTGTCAATCCATGTTATTATGATGATATGCATCTTGAACATAGATAGAATGGCGGTTGGCTTGAGATTGCCTAAACTCCCATTATTGATCGCTGCACTCTAGGCAGTTATTCCTGGTAGACAACTTCAAACCTCTATTCTAGCAATGTCTGAAGAAAGGACAATTCCAATATGATTCAGCTTGCTTTCTTTCATACCTCTCTTTTTCCTATTGACGCTGGTATTCTTGCTCTTCTAACCAACGCTGATAATCCTTTTTCTTCTTTCACTGTCATTTATTCAACAAAATTCAAGATGTAACCCACAGCTTTATCGCCCCTTCTTTTTTATGTTTCTCCCTGCTCATATCAGCTCTTTCGCTTGTTGCGGCGTCTTCTGATTTCTCTGCATTCGTCAGTCGATATTTGCCTTTCGAGATCAATTGTTCCAGCTTCTCTTGATTTGGTTGATGTTAGGACCTTAGTCTTTCCTTTGAGCAGCCTAGCATCAACCATGTTTTGATCTCCTAGGAAAGGATTATCATCAACTTTCATTTTCTGAGGCGTATTAAATTTGAGTCTTCCTTGCTGAATAGCCCTCTATATATGTTGTCGGAAAATTCTGCATTCATTAGTGGAATGAGAAGTAGCGTTATGGAACTTGCAGAACTTCTTATTCTTCAACTGATCAGGGGGTAGTATAATATGATTATCGGGCAACTTGATTTGTCCCTTCTCAAGCAGGAAATTGAAGAGCTAGTCTGATTTTGTGATGTCAAAGTCATAGCTCTCCTCAACTCCTCTTCCCTAAGGGTTTGGCACCATTACTGTCTTTTTGCCCTAATTCCATTCAGCCGCGGCAACCTTTTCTTCTTTATCTTCATAGCCGTCATCGACTAAATATGGATTATAAGCTTCGGCCACTGTGGTACTCTTCTGGAATCGGGTATCTCTGCGCATACTTTAGAATTGGCTATTGAGCGCCACCACTTGTTGAGCCAATTGACCCAAGTTGTCAAATTCTTATCCTAGCAGCTTTTCTTTCCATGTTGGCAGCATTCCTTGAACGGCCAAAGTAGCTAGCTGATCATCAACCATGTTTAATGAGAAGCATAAATTTCTAGTCTCTCAGAACCTCTGAAGAAACTTAGTGCCCGATTCATTAGTTTTCTGCCTTATAGTCGTTAGATCGGTAATCTTTTTTTCTCTAGTCCTAGTATATAAATATGTATGAAATTTCTTTTTCAGGTCAGCCCAATTGGTAATGGAGTTGATTGGTAGTGATGAAAACCAAGTGAAGGTTGGCCCTGACAGGGACAAGGAGAAGAAACGAACTCGATGGGCCTCTTCAACGGATGCTTCGCCCAATTGTATAAGATACCGACTAACATGTTTTATTATGCTTGTGCTGTCTTGGCTAGTGAACTTAGCAAACTCTAAGAGCCTATAATTTGTAGGAAGAGCAACCAAATCATACTATTCTAGATATGCCCGTTTATACGAGAAGGTCAGCCCTTTTGGCTTCAGACCAAACTGATTCTTCATCTTCTTAGTCACCTTTAGCAACAACTTGTCAGTATATGAATTTGGATTTCTCTGCACTTGCTGACCCATCTATGGATTAAAATCCCGTGTGCCTTGATACCCTGGATTCGAAATCATGTGAAGAGTGTTATAATCTATGCCATAATGATACCCCTGTGGAATCTCTATCTGTTGGGTCCTTTGCTGATTTGCTGCTTGAAGTCTCTGGTTATAGACATTAGGATCTATATCTCTATGGATCCTTTGAATTTATGGTACTATTTTTTGAGTCAACGATGGTATGTGACCTATTGTGCCAAAATTAATCACCTGGTTCTGACCTTGCCCCGCCGGCTGTTGCACATGCTCCATTGATGATCCAGGATTATACTATATTTGATTTGTAGTAACACCTTGAGCTTGTTCAGATGAACTCTAAACTGCCTGGACATCATCATTACCGGCTAGTGTTGCCTCTTAACGGCTAGTTCCAATTTGATTAGTCCCTTGAGTTGACAGATGTAGAATGTTGTAATAAGTCGGTCCAACCTGATCAACTGGAAACCCATGAAACATCTCTTTCATGGTGTTATGGAATGTGTTCAAGAAAATTTCATTATGGTTCGATATGACATCATGAACAGACTTGTTTATAGATTCTGTGAAGAAACATCTGTCTTCAGTCTCATCTGTATCTGTCTGCCCATGCAACAAAACTCTGGATAGTGGATATTTCTAAACAATTGTATTGTCACGTGTTTTGGTGTAGGACAACAAACACTTGTTCTAAAATTCTTCTATAGCTTTGTAGATGACATCTTTATCTCCATCAGGTAGGTCTTTATAAGGTACCATAAGGATGCCGTTGTTGTTGTAAACCGCCATGACGATTGTGGGGTCCCACCGGGCGTGCCAGAACGTGTGTCGACATGAAATTTTGTCCCGTGCCGAGGCACACGAGCAAGCCGGAAGGGTCCACTCGATTGAGCTAGAAATCCGCCTAGCTTCAACGCAGGGATTATCGATCCCGTGCACTCCCCCCGAGACGTGCCAGTCAATTTGACCCTGCAATTGACAACGAGAGAAAGCTAATCAGTAATTTAAGGCGGAACATGCCGGTGTTGCCAGATAGTCTCGAATGTGTGGTTCTGAGAGCCAATGTGGAAGAAGATCGACTAAATAGCCGATTCCAGCATACTCATAAGAATAAATCAGTTAAAACTCATAGAGTTATGGAAGGAAAATTGATTATACTTCAAGATGAATCTCGTTATTTAGGCAAATACCAATCAATGGCAATAGGATGTCAACAATAATCAGTTTATGCTAAGCCAATGACTGCAAGTAACCAAATCTCTTTTTATATAAAAGAAAACAGTTCATCATCATTTAACCATTTGATAGAGATAAATCTAATGAATATATTAGATCTCATATATCGTTATGACTAGTGGGGCATGAGGCAGAATCATGCAGGCCGTAGAAACAGCGATAAATTTGATGACCCTAACTTATTACTAATATCAGGAGGGCATGAGGCAGAATCATGCAGGCCGTAATACAATAATAAGATCATGGGGCTAACACATCTTTAAACCTATCTTTACTTCAACGGTCTCGTGACGTGAACTGCATACGTGAAAACACTCGATATCGACTAAAACAGCCGATTCAGGCATAGCGCACAATTAAAGTCATGCCCTATCAAGAACAGATCTACCAAATAACAATCCCCACTCCACGGTGCTAATAGTGGGGTGTGAGGCAGAATCACATAGGCCGTGATAACGGGCCATGAAACGGTTCTCATTAGCCAATAGATCTATTCAAGACCAAACATGCCTTAACCGCATACTATGCACGATCAAGATTGACATAAAACAGCCGATAAAACATAACTCATCGTTTAAGGTGCAGATTAGATCAATTTAGATTAATAAATGATGGGTTAAACAGGATATAAGGTCGATCTAGATCAATCCCAATCGGGCGAAGTGATATTGCTGTAATTAAATAAATAATGAAAGCAATAAGAAATATCGGTAACTTTATGAATCTATCTGAAGGATGCCACACTTAGATAGAGCCAATAACTTGACCTTAATCTAGTTCGAGCAGTGGAGGTCGACCGGATCGATGCAGCCGTACTTGACCTAAACAAGAGTCAATAACTAGCTTATACTAGAGTCGCAGTGGAGGTCGACCGGATCGATGCAGCTGACGGTACTTACAAACAAGCCGGAGGTCGGCCAAACCGATGCAGCCCTGCTCGCTGAAGAACTCACCGAGATCTACTCTGCTCCTACTCCTAAGGGGTGGTCGGAGCTGAAAAAAGTAAGTAACTTGTATTTGATTGATTATGTCCTTTACAATAGTCGGGGTCCAATATTTATACCCGGGACCTACGCATGATTCCTACTTAAGCACGACTCATCACAATTTTTGGCCTAAGAGAATACATTTCTAATTTAAGATAACTTGGACCCTAATCTTTTCCTTTTTATAGAGTCCAACATGTTTTTTCCCGACGCCGATCGTAGCTTTTGTCGTTATCTGCTGGCGCTATCTGAAGAAAGCTGATTCTAGTGTTGCATTCGAATCAACTGATACCGACCTTCATACAATCGATTCCTTGATGACATGATCTTGGGAGCTTTCGAGTCCCTGTAATTCTTCTTCCAAATTTTGGTGTAAACAATTACGCTATAGCGCCGCTAAATTGCTTAGCTATAGCTTTGAAATAGCGCTCCGATTTCAATTTCATCTATAACAGTGACAATCTAGTTATTATCTACTTATATTTTGTTATAAAGTTTGTAGTTTGGAAAATTGAACGCTTGAGTTTCATGAATCATGCTCTAATATCTTATTAAGTATTGTTTCCTACATCCCTAGCATCATGAAAAGATATTTGTGTTCATCATATTTCATTATTATCATGTTTTTGTGAATCAATTACTCATATTTTTTATGGTTTTCTTATAAACCCTATCTGTCATAGCGCCACGTGCTATAGGTGCGTTGTAGCTTTATAGCCCCTAGAAAAAAGGTGCTGCTATTTGCTATAACCCGCTATTTAAACCTGGGCTCGTGTGTCAAGTTTTTTTTGGGAAATAAAGACAAGGACATACAGAGTCATCATTAATTAGTACACGTGTTTGCGGTAATTGTAAATAGTTTTGTTGGACTATATATAGATAAACTGACATTTATTTAATTTGTTGGATGGAAGAGCCCCGTGAGCATCAGGCCCATCAGCCCAGCATGATAAGTACTGTGTAGCATGACAAGAGTCTGGAGGAGGCCTAGAGTTTCCAGCCCGACCTTAAAGCAAAGACGGGCAGAGATTCCAGGCCCAAATAATACCACTTCACTTCATAGTAACAAGCACAGACCATTTTTTATTTTGAATCTATTCTTTGGGGGAGTTTCTAAACCAGTAGAAAGTATTATTTTCAACCTTCAACCAAAGGGACATGATACTACTAACTAGCACTCATAACGTACACACAATATAGTAATCAATGGGAAGTTTCTTCAGATGGGCTAGCTAGGCTCTCTCTCCCTCAACTGTTACCAAGGTTTACTACAAAAACAATGCTTTTTCTTTAAATACAAGAAATAAATATTCAAGTTTTCCAAATGAGCCCATGGGTCGTTGCAGTGACCAGTATATATAAATATGATATAGTACTAGTACGTGTTATGTACCTCTGGTATATGGTGGTATCATATCGCTAATTAATTAGCTGATATTCAATGAATGCAAAATGGTACTACCGGTATACATATACGGAGCTACGGTTAAAAAGATGGTCGGCACGCACATTTTAACCTCTGGGTCGCTCTCTAGCCCAGGTAGGGATCCGACTGAACTAGACTAGTATTACTATTTGTTGGTCGCTAGAATTAAATCAAGTCACGCGTCGTGCGCTGCCTGCTGTCCCTCCTGGGCCCTGCCGCAGTATGACGATGGTTTCTAAATAGCTAATCTACGAACAATTCAGTCATCAAGAAGAGAGAACACGATCTTATAAAAACAACCCTCTCACAGCTTACATAACTTTTCATTATAGTGTTCATTTTTTACTATTTCTAAGCCCCGTCTAGTTAGCTATTTGTAAATTGCCATTGAGGACACTCTTAATTCTCTGAGTTTGCCATCTCGGTTAATTTATCGCTATGTATACGTATTCTTTAAAAAATGTATACGCATCCTTATTAGTAATTTATTTATGGGAACAGCTAGCACCCGGACGTTCGATCCGGGCACTAGCGTCCGGACGCTCGCGCCCGCTGCGCCTGCCTGTGTGACCGCCCGGCTTCACATGGAGGCCCATGCCGCTCTATTACCACGCATGCACGCCCACACTGGGTCACGTCTCGATCTGCGCCCACTCTCGTTTCCCGCGCCTGCTGCTCACGCCACTCCGCTCCCACACACATGCACGCGGGTCCAGCAGCTGCAAACAGGTGGCTGTGGCAGGTGGGTCCTACTACAACATTCAAACACCAGATCTACTTCTGCAATATCCAGACGAAACCTTTACAGCACACGTCTAAAATAGATGAAACATTTGGGACATATGTTGAACACTATTGCAACATGTGCAACATCCATATGCAACGCTTGCAACATACAAAAGAAGACAGATGAAACACTTGAGACATGCGTTTGAAACACTTGCAACATATGTGTAAAAAAACAGATGCAACATTGGGGATAGACGTTTGCAACATACATGTACAATCATTGCAACATCCCGATTTACTTTTGCAACATCCACATGAAACAATTGAAACATACATCTAAAACGACCGAAACACTTGAAACGTAGGCTTGCAACATGCCTGAAAAACGTTTAGAAACACTTGAAACACAGTATTGTCGCACGCCCATGACCTACCTGATGGGGAACTACGGTGGCGTAAGCCTCCCCTTCCTGCCGACGGCGCGAGGTGGATGGGGGCGCAGGCCTCCCCAGGTTCGCCTTCCGCGACGGCCGAGGTGGATCGGACGATGCTGGATGGTGGCACTCCCGATCTCGTGCTGGCGCGAGTTGTCGTCGCTCCGGTGGAGAAGGCCATGGCGGGTCTGGCGCGAGCCTATCGCTGCTCCGGTGGAGAAGGTGGCCGGCGAGCTGGAGAAGGCCAGGGCGGGCCTGAGGCGCGGTGGAGAGGGGAGGAAGGCGGGCAGCCGGGAGGCGCGATGGAGAGAGGCGGACGGCCGTGCTTGGGCACGGTGGATATGCGGGCCGTCGGGCCCCCGGCCGCCGTGGAGAACGTCGGGGGCGCGCGCGGCGGAGCGCGGTCGCAGCAGAGCTGTGGTGATTTTTTTTTTCTGGTTAGAGACTTGTGGACGAGAGGCTACGACTATTGGGTCGTTGGGCTGGTGTTGCGGCACGCGAACGGGAGCGTCCGGAGGATCTGACGTCTTCACCGTAGTATTTCCATTTATTTATTTACTGCTCTTTGCATCCTTTGGGCGACACGATATATATGGATCGTCGTAATAATCGAATTCGAAATATGGAGCGTATAAATATTAGTACTACTCCTATGTAGCTAGGAGTAAGTACAATACGTTCTACGTAGCACTCCGTACAAATGTACAACTATTAGTAGTGTACGGAGTATCTGTCGAGCGAGGGGAAACACCTCAACTCCTCAAGGGTGGATCGATATCTCGGCTCCTGCGTGACTGCGTGCGTGAGGACCGGAGTACACGGTAAAGTTAAATGTGCCCTTGAGGGCACGTGCTCGGCACTAGGTTCGTCCGGCTCGAATAATTCGATGGATCCATGGCTACGATCCACGAGACGAGTGACGAGGACATCCATGCATTCCAAAATGGTGGAGAGCGATCGAGATCTGTAGCGACGCCGACGCCGCGGTAGCTAGATAAGCCCTGCCGCCGAGCGATCGATGGATGAGGCCGGAAACGCAAGACACAGCGACAGACAATATATGCAAGCAAGCTTAACGCCTATATATGCATGCATGCCGTGCGCCAGCCGTATCACATTCCCGTTCGTCACCTAGCCACTGAACTCCATGCAAGCAAGCTTACCTGTGCTCATGTGCATAATATGCATGCGCAGCAGAGACTACCATCGTACGTGATGATGCATGACGTGAATGGAACATTTATAATCGATTCCATTTTGTACGTACGTACGTACTATCAAACATGCATGCATACGTCCTCTTCTTCTGAATTCAAATTTGTGGATGGGAACTGAGGCAACTATTTCGTGTGTGATGGCATGGGCCACGTACTCGCATGCATGGCCTGTACGCATACGGCACAGAGAGCAAAAAAACACTAAAGGCTAGCTAGCTAGACTCGTGACGACGATGACGGTACATATGAGAAGATGTGTGCATGCTTTGCTTTTGGCCTAAAGCGAGTAAGTGACCAAAGCAATGAATGCAACGTATACGTACATACGTGCATGCATGTGAAGCCCATCCGTCAACGCTTTTTAGCCGATGCTGATGTACCATACATGCATGCATGGATGCACGGCCGGGATGCGACGACTAATAAAGCTCCCTTTTATTTCGTGCCGTTGGGTACTACGTGTGTACGTGCACGTGGTACAGGATTTTCAAAAATAGAGAACTCAATCGTATTTGAATTCCGAAAGAGGTATTGGTCGATAAGTAACGGCCCGACAGTGCAAGCAACCAAGGCACATGGTGGGCCCAGGAATGTCAGTCACATGCATGCCCTTGATGATTTGGTTCCCTCTTCCCTGCTAGCCTGTTAATTATAATGGGCCACCTGTGTTTGCGTTGAACTTCAACATCAGCCCATCTTAACTAGATGACTGTTATACTTACATACAAATGTGCATTTTTAGGGTGCTGAAATCCATCGACCGGTGAAATTTTCAAGCGATGAATCCATCAATGTGAACAACAACATGGATGGACAATAAATTGAAGTTGACCATCCAGGTTACCGCGGTTTCTCGAATCCGTGCAGTGGTGGATATGCATGAGATGTTATTACGTGAGATTTAGTATAGTGTGTACTTGATTACTTAACTTATCCAAGCGTGTCCAAGAATCCCAAGCGCCAAATTTTGGTTACTTTGATCCAAATAAGCAATCATTTAATTTGGTTGGGTGTCAAATTTTAAAAAGATTTACTCTTCAAAAAACGATATGTAAATTTATTTTGGGACAGAGTACCATTTTGTACTGGCACTTCATTACATGAAGGCAACTTGCTGTACGTATGTACTTCCTGTTAGGATCCATGTACTGAGTACAACGTTTATTTTTTTCAGAATACCGTTTATTTTGGGACAGAGTACCGTTGTTGACTGCGTGGGGCTGGGGCCAGGGCATCCGGGGCTGCTGCCTGCTAGCAACTGCGGTCGCACGCGGGGCTGCAACCGAGCACTCGAGCTATCGAGCAACGGTACGGTGACAGGGACTCCGGGAGCAGCCGAAACTGGACTTTGTCGAGTGCCTGAGACTTTGCCGAGTGCTTTTTATCGAGGCACTCGGCAAAACAATATTTTACCGAGTGTCGCACTCGGCAAAATAAAGCACTCGGCAAAGGTGGATTTGCCGAGTGTCAGGCACTCGGTAAAGCCTGGCTCTCAGCAAAACTGGGCTTTGCCGAGGGCCCCACTCGGCAAAAGGTGGCTGACCCGTGACGGCGGCCACCTGCCGTCAGATTTTGCCGAGTGCCTAACGGCTGGCACTGGGCAATTTTTTTTTATTTTTAAAAACTTATTTTGCTGAGTGCCACCCGAGGCACTCGGCAATTTTTTTATTTTTTAAAAACATATTTTGCCGAGTGTAAGCCTTGGGCACTTGGCAAAATTTTTTTTAATTTTTTAAAACTTATTTTGCCGAGTGCCAGCGCCAGGCACTCGGCAATTTTTTTTATTTTTTAAAAACATATTTTGCCGAGTGCCTCCTGGGCCGGCACTCGGCAAAGCCCACTTTGCCGAGTGCCCCGTATGGCACTCGGTAAAATATATATATTTTTTTTTTATTTTGGGCCTAAATTTTTTTCTGGGGCCTTGTGACAGTATTTTAAACTCTATTTTAAAATTTGGGGCAATTTTGACTTTTTTTTGATATATTTCATTAGTTTATTTCGTTTCGTCGAATTTTTCAAGATATTTCAAATTTGAACTGCAGGTACATGGAATAATGGACTTTAGTCATCCAAAAATTGATACTCATGATATTTAGGGTATGTTTAGGCCGTATCCAGGAACTCACATGAAATCTCGAGCATCTCGTTGACGTAACATGTCGAGGTACTTGCCGGAAATGTGATTTTAAATTATATAAAATGCAAACGAAGTCCGAAAATCACGAAACTTGTCGAGGCGTCGTGTTATCGCATGTGGAGGCTGTGGTAAAAAATTGAGAAGGTTTCGAGCAAGTTGTGACGTCAGATGCCAAAAACCCAGACATCTCCACTCGCCCGCTCCCCCGCGCCCACCCCAGCCGCCGCCACGCCGACCCCCGCCGCTGTCGCGCCCTCGCGCCCACGTGCGCCCGCGCCCTCCGCCGGCCTCGCCCGCGACCGCGCCCATCCCCGTCGCCGGCCGCGCCCCGCCCCCAGCCGCCGGTCGCACCCCGCCCCGACAGCTCCTCGCGGCCTGGCCCCCCTCGCCTCGACTGCCCAGAGGTGGCTGGCTGGTGCCGGCCGGGCATTTTCCGGCAACGGCGGCCGTGTCCCAGCCGTCCCTTCCCTGACCACGCCGCCCGTAGGAGCAGGGGAGGTAGGAGGAGCAGGGGAGGAGGGAGAGAAGGGAAGGGGAGAAGAGGAGGAAGAGAAGAGGAGGAAGAAGGGAGAAGGAAGGAGGAAGAAGGAAGAAGGGAGGGAGGAGAGGAGAAGGGAGGAGGAAGAAGGAGAATGGAGGTGGAGAGGAGAAGGGAGGAGGAAGAAGGGAGGAGGAGCCCTGGCCGCTGTCCACGCCTCGTTAGCGGCGGTGCTGTGCCCTCGGCGCCCCGCTCCCGACTCCGCCCACCGTCGACGAGCACACTAGGTTCGCCCTTCCCTTTCTATTCAAATCATGCAATGGATGTCAGCCATCGAGCCCTTAGTAGTAATAGTTGTTGTATGTGGTTTTTGGCCATCGAGCCATTGTTTGTGGATGTTGGCCTTCGTGCCAATCTTTTTTGCAGGTTTTTGAAACCTCCCCGTGTAGGGGAGGTTCTGCCGAAATTTTCAATTGTCACTAATGTATTGCCTTTTTATGCAGGAGGAGGCCCCGACGGAGGGACCTCGGTGACCCCGATTGTCTTTGTCCGTGTTGCGGGTCTGCCTGCACCGCGTTGCGGCACCACTGCATCGACTCGCCACAGCCCCGCTAGCCTGACCTCACCGGCACCCTAGGTATAACCTCTCTATCCATATCATGGTCTTAGGTCGCTGATCCTAGTTAGGCGTCTCCTGTCCGAAAGAGATACGGTCAGAGTTATGCAGGTGTTTGCATATATGCGAGCGTTTCTGTTTCGGATTGTCCATGTTTTTTGGACAACCCGCGGATGCATAGATGGGTTAGTTTCCATGGTCCGCTCCGGTCCGAGATGGTGTTTCGGCATCACCCCCCTGTTGTTCTTTGGATACACACTTTCCCTTGTAGGACGTGTATCGGGAGAACAGCGGGGAGGTGCTGCCGAAATTCCGTCTCGGATAGGAGCGGAGCATAGAAACTAACCTCATCTATGGATCCGCGGGTGGGATTAGGACCTATCCTCACCTATTATAGAGTAGGGACACCGTGTAGATGCAATTGATGGTGACTCATATGTGCTGGTACGTCTGTTAAAGGATGGAGGACCGTGAGTGGATGTACATGCTCCGGAGAGACGAGCACAATTATGACTTGCTGTTTATAGTTGAAAGGATCAAGATGCCAAAGAGGGGGGGTGAATTGGGCTAATTCTAAATTTTCTTGTAATAATTAAATCCTACGGTTAGCCCAATTAACCCCTTGTGCCTAGAAAAGTGTTTCTATTAATCTAACGCACAAAGGACTTGCAACCTATGTTCCAAACTTACTCTAGCATGGCAATTCTATGAATGTAAAAACAAGTATTGAATTGCTCAAAGTAAATGCTCAAAGTAATTGCTCAAAGTAAATAGAGAGAGAGGAACGCGATGATGTTTTGCCGAGGTATCGGAGAGTCGCCACTCCCCACTAGTCCTTGTTGGAGCACCCACGCAAGGGTGTAGCTCCCCCTTGATCCGCGCAAGGATCAAGTGCTCTCTACTGGTTGATTCTTTGACACTCCGCCGCGGTGAATCACCCATAACCGCTCACAACTTGAGTTGGGTCACCCACAAGCTCCGTCGGGTGATCACCAAGCTCCCAATCACCACCAAGCCATCTAGGTGATGACGATCACCAAGAGTAATAAGCATGAACTCTCACTTGACCACGCGAAGCCTAATGAGAACGGTGGATGCACACTTTGCTACTCTTGATTCACTAATAAGGCTACTCTCTTGGATTCTCAAATCTCAATCATCTCACTAGGACCTTGCTCTTCTTGGCACTCACAAACATGTTTCTCAAATGTTGGAATGAGCAAAAGTAACTCCACACACGAGTGGAGCTTCTATTTATAACACCGGCTGAAAAATGAACCGTTATGTGCTTCTGTGGGGTGACCGGACGCTCCGGTCATGTTGACCGGACACTCCGGTCAGTTTAACCCGCACACCAGTGTTTAAGTGTTGACTGGACGCTGGCAGCGTCCGAACATCACTGACCAGACGCGTCCGGTCGCATTAAACCCTCACTGGAACCTTACTGTACTCAACCGGACGCTGAACCCCCAGGGTCCGGTAAGTGCTGACCGGACACGTCTGGTCACAGATTTTCTCTTCTGGAACCTTACTGGAGTCGACCGGACGCTGGACCACAGCGTCCGGTCACTTGACCACTCCAGCGTCCGGTCACGCCAGATGCAATCTCCTTGGTCAAATGAACTAACCAGACTCTACGGCCAGCGTCCGGTCGCAGCGAAGCCAGCGTCCGGTCGCACCGGAGCCAGCGTCTCGTCAGCATTTGACCCTCCATTCACTTCCAACTCTCGATCATATGTGAATAAAGTTTGCTCCAAAGGATCTTAGGCATATGTAGGGGCTACCTTGTGCTAGTTTTAACAAGTGTGCACCACACCTAACTCACTAGACTCACCTAGGTCAAGCTACCCGTCTATACCCCCTTAATAGTACGGCCAAAGGAAAAACAAAGTCCTAAACTACTCTAAGTGTCTCTCCAGCTCCAATCGACACTTAGAACTAGTCATCCTTAACCTTGTCGTCCATCCTTTGAAAACCAAAACAATTTCCATCGTAGAGGCATGACCACCTTGATTGCCCAATTGATCTCCATTACCATGACCTAACTTAATTGTCTCTGCAAAACATATGTTAGTCATAGTAATCTTGTATTGTCATTAATCACCGAAACCCAACAAGGGGACTAGATGTTTTCAATCTCCCCCTTTTTGGTGATTGATGACAATACTACCTCGAGTATGTGAAAGAGTGAGGTTTTTGACATGCTTGGTTCATTTAAGCTTTTGTCAATAAGAACAAAATAGTTAGGCAAGCTTATATGACCCAAGCCAACACGATGTACTCAAAAGATATGAAATAAGCATGAGTACAAGTAATAAAGCTCATTTGAATTGGAGTATAAACACGGAAGCAAAGGCAAATGAGCATAACACAAGTGATATGACATATAAATAATTCAATGTAGAGAGCACACATGTCATAAATCATGGTCACGTAGATATCACTATCACATAGATATAATAGTATGCATGAAAGTAAACACATGAATGCATAATAGTAACAGTGTATCACACAAATAAAACTCCAAATGTATATAATAGACTAATAGCTAACTAGGCTCCCCCT
This sequence comes from Miscanthus floridulus, assembly GCF_019320115.1. Classification (NCBI taxonomy): domain Eukaryota; kingdom Viridiplantae; phylum Streptophyta; class Magnoliopsida; order Poales; family Poaceae; genus Miscanthus; species Miscanthus floridulus. The sequence continues at coordinate 2,324,623 of NC_089590.1, read as the reverse complement.
AAAAGTCGCTCCCCCTGAGTCTACATACTCGAACCCTCTCCCCCTTTGGCGTCAAACACCAAAACCTAAGAGTCAGTCGGCGGGGCTACAGCGGACGAGCCGGGCGCTGAGGTACGAGGAGCAAGCTAGAACTGGGCGCCATCATCATCTGACCCTGAGCTCTGTACTGACTGACCCTCTGTGGTTGGAAGCATTGCTGAAGCGGTTTGGGTCTGAGCTGGGGCAGGCACAGCCTGTGATGCTGCTGGTATGTCTGTCATAGGATCTGAAGATGCGACAGAAGAAGGGAGCCTCTGAGTAGTCACGACGATGGGAGCTGTTGTAGAAGGACCGGCGGCGTGCATATGTGGCGGTGTGGGCATCCCTGTCAACTCGCTAAAAGATGCTCCAAGACTCCTAGAGACTGACGTGTCAGGCACAAATAGCGAGAGTGACTGATCTGGTGTGAAGCCCGTCTGTAATGGTGTGAAATGCGGGGCTACCACTGGCGAGGATAACCACTGGGACACCTATACTGTCGGTGAAGCAAACGGAGCTAGAGGCTATCCCTGACTCTGAAACCCACTGGGCTATACTACTGGAGTCATCATAGTGGTAGTAGGCTGACCAATCTAGGGCAAAAGCTATGGCTGTGGGGCACCAATGGCTATCACTACATGCTGCATGAATCCTAAAAGCTGCTGCTACATGAGTAACTACTGCTGATGCATCTGCTGCTGCTGCTGTTGCTGGAGGACCTGCTACTGGCACTAGAACTCGTCTTGACAAGCCTGAAACTGTGCAAAGTTGGCAGTGGTCTCCTGAGCCTGTCTAGCCTGATCCTGCTGCATCTGCTCAAGGATAGCAATCAAAGCAGGGTCCGTCTACGGTGTAGGTGGAGCTAAGCTAGAACTACCAGCCTCTGCATCATGTCTGCATGGAGGCATCTGAGGAATAGGCGGGTAGTCATCATCCGAACTGTCACTAGACTCGCTCCTCTCCTCCTAAGCCTCAAGCTCCTCCTCCTCAGTAGCGGCTATGCTCTGATAATCTTGTCCTGCTGAGCTATGGACTCTGGTATATCTGGACGACAGTGAGGCTGACTGGGTGCCTGTGGCATGCTATGCCTGATCCTTTGTGCCATGTTATAGGCAGGAAACTCGGTGGTGGCACCTCTGTACTCTACAACCATCTCTAGTGACCTAACTTGCACAGCCTTGAGTATAAGGAATGTGATCTAATGTGCATATGGAAGCTGTCTGCGACCCTTGAAGCCTTCAGCTATAGTATCCTCCATCTCTGATAGAAGGAGGTCCCAAATATTAAATATTGTCTGCTGCATCAGGGCATTGAGGAGCCAAAGTTGGAGGCGAGTCAAACCCTCTCTGTATCCCATCCTAGGAAGTAGTGTCCTCCTTATGATAGCCTCTAGCACTCTAGCTGTAGGAGTAAGGTCACTGGGGTTCCTCCTTGACCCCTCACCAAAGGGTTCCTTGAAGCAATGGCGCACAAGATCTGTAGGGGGCTCTTGCTGTCCATAACATACCTCATGTAATCTGACAGGCTGCTCCTGTAGCCTTAGTATCTCTCTGGCCCTCTAACTCATCATCTTGTAGTCTCTACCTCTGAATGCAAAATGTATAAAGTTATGATGCGGGTCAATGTAGAGCGAAGCATAGAACTGCCAAACCCAAGATGGTACATACAATCCTATCCGGCCAATCAGATCTGTCAGCCCCGGTAGATATGCAAGGTAGGGGCGAATGTGCTCTCCAGCTGCTGTGACTATAGCCTCTATGCTGCAGACTCTCTGAGATCTGAAGACTGCTCCACTATTCAGATAGGCATTATAGAAATCCTCCAGCAGTAGCGTGTAGAAACCCTTTGCTGGTCTCTCATCCCTCCTAGGTGGTAACCACACATCAAACTCCACGAAGCGAAGCTGCTGAACCTGCTTGGCCGTGGCAGCCCTCAAGTCAAGGTGGGTCACTAGGGGTGGACCCTATGGTCTAGGCGGTGGACGTGATCCCCTACGCTGAGCAGCTGGCCTCAGTGAGACTGGAACACGGGTACGACTAGAGCGGCGTAGCTATGGCTGGAGTGCCTACTCGGTCTCCTCGGCCTCCTCGGCCTGCTGGCCCTCCTGAGTCTGCTCTATCGGCTCTGCTGGTGGGGGCTGCTGCTGTGACTCCTACTGTGACTCCCCCTGAGGCTGAGGATCGACAATGGGAAGACATTGTCCTGCCATCATGACAGTCCCAGCTGGACTACCATGAAGACGCTTAATATGCTCAAGTTTGCCCTGCGCCTCTGGTGACAGATGATCTGCAATAACCACTCCACTATGAGCTCCTCCTCTCTCAGCATGCTCTGTGGCCTCTGCAACTGCTGCTGCTCTCGCTGTCTCTGCATCAGGGTACTTGCGCTTCTTTGATGCAACCTGCTTCGTCGCCTTGCCTTTAGGTCCTGTAGGCTAGCGAGGCGGGGGCCTCCGATCCTCATCTCCTGGACCACCACCAACATTCTTGGTGCGAGCCATCTGATCTGACTGGAACCACTGCCGCCGACAAGATCAACTATCCACTAGCACTTTCGAGGCTTGGCCTCGATCCGCACTCACAAGCTTGGCTCCGAGTTCACTGTCAACTGCCACTGACACCTCAACGGCACCGACTCGCTGCACGATGGAATAGAAGGATATACAAGTAAATACGATATATCTAATAGATGTGAAACCCTATGAGAGCAAGCAATGTAGGTACGAAATTGAATTGACTGGCTTGCTACCTGACGAACCGACGATCCGAAGAAAAGGAGAGAAGCGTCACGTGGGGGATCACTAGGACCGCTAGGGTTAGGGTTCGCGATGAATCAATGGCCCTAGTTGCAATTTGAAATCAAAGCTTTGAAACCAATCTAGATCAAAGCAAAGTGGATGATAGGGCATGGCCTTACCGGCGCGGTGAGAATTTTGCAGTGACTCGGCGGCGAGAGAGCACGGTAGGCATGCAAGAGAGGATGGCGATGGAACTTGGCGCGGTGGCTCGGTGGCGCACAGAAACAGTGCGGTGCAAGGGCAGGCACGGCACGGGGAGGCGCTAGTGGCGTGGGAGTAGGCGGCGGTGTGCATGTGGGCTGGCAGCGGTGTGCGTGCGGGCTGGCGGCGGTGAGCGCGCGGGCTGGCGGTGGCGTCCACGCGGGCTGGCGGCTAGGGCAGGGAGCGAATTAGGTTACAGCCGTGATGATGATTTGGTTATAAAGTGGCCCCCCACATGAGTAGAAAAGGAAACAGATGAGAAGTCCGGAAAACACACGATTTCTACTGACCGGACGCTCCGGTGGTAGCGACCGGACGCTACCACCCAGCGTCTGGTTGATTCCAGAGAGGTCCAATTCCTCTGGAATCGCGACCGGACGCGTCCGGTGGACACCGACTGGACGCAGCCAGAGTGTGGTCAACTTAGCCTTCGTCTTCTTCACATGACCGGACGCTGAGATGTCTTTTGACTGGACGTTGAAAGACAGAGTCTGGTCACTCCTTCGCAGTGAGTTCACCTCCTGTGAACTGACCAGACGCTGGACTACAGAGTCCGGTGCAGCGTCCAGTCACTCTTTTCCAACAAATCTTCAATGTTCCTCCGTGCTGCCTGTTCCCAATCAAGTCCCAACTCAAATAAGATCCAAATAAACACCAATTGGGACTGATGTGAGTGACCTCTCTCAAACCCTCATATTTTTTAAAATATTTTGCCTTAGGCTATAATTCTTTTTAAGAAAATAGGCAATAAGAGGGCAAATGGAACAAAACGACAAAATAACATTCATGCATATTCAATACTTGTAAGTAAATCTAGTTGCTTGTCAAGTTTGATCTAAGGTTAAGCTTCTTCACATGCTTTTCGGTGGTTATCTTAACCATGTTAGACAAGCCCTATATGCATTATAAAGCGTTAAACATGTTGTATATTACAATACAATGCAAGGGACAACACAAGCTCCATTTTTAGTGAAGTTGCTAAAATCAAGCACATTGAGCTCATTCCGCAATCTACAAAATGTAGCCTCATCTAGCGGTTTAGTGAAGATATCCGCTAATTGATCTTTGGTTCTTACACCTTCTAGTGATATATCATTTTTAGCAACATGATCTCTTAGAAAGTGATGGCGGATATCTATGTGCTTGGTGCGAGAGTGTTGTACCGGATTATTTGTAAGTTTTACCGCACTTTAATTGTTGCACAAAAGAGGTACCTTTTCTAGAACTACACCATAGTCTAGCAAAGTTTGTTTCATGTATAATATTTATGCACAACAAGCACCCGCGACAATGTATTCTGCTTCGGCGGTGGACAAAGCCACACTATTTTATTTCTTGGAGGACCAAGACACAAGTGATCTACCAAGCAAATGGCACCCTCCGGATGTGCTTTTTCTATCAACTTTGCAACCAGCATAATCCGAATCAGAATAGCCAACTAATTCAAATAAAGCTCCTTTGGGATACCATAGGCCAATGCTTGGTGTGTGCTTAAGGTAGCTAAGGATTCTTTTTACAACAATTAAATGTGTTTCCTTAGGATTAGCTTGAAATCTAGCACACATACACACACTAAACATGATGTTGGGCCTAGATGCGGTTAAATATAACAAGCTACCAATCATGGAACGGTAGAGAGTTTGATCAACCGGGTTACCTCCCTCATCTAGGTCGAGATGTCCATTGGTAGGCATTGGTGTATTGATTGGCTTATATTCATCCATCTTGAATCTCTTGAGAAGATCTTTTATGTATTTCTCTTGAGATATGAAGATGCCTTCTTTCATTTGCTTGACTTGAAAACCAAGAAAGAATGTAAGCTCACCAATCATTGGCATCTCGAACTCCTTTGACATCAATTCACCAAATTCTTTACATGAGTCTTCATTTGATGATCCAAAGATGATATCATCAACATATACTTGACAAATGAAGATATGCCCATCAAGCTTCTTGGTGAATAGTGTGGTGTTGACCTTCCCAATGGTGAAGCCCTTCTCAATGAGGAAGTCACAAAGGCGTTCATACCAAGCTCTTGGGGCTTGCTTAAGCCTATATAGTGCCTTGGACAACCTATAAACATAATTAGGATATCTAGGGTCTTTAAACCTGGGAGGTTGATCAACATAGACTAGTTCATTAATAAAGCCATTTAAAAATGCACTTTTTACATCCATTTGATATAGTTTTATTTCATGATATGATGCATATGCAAGTAGGGTACAGATAGCTTCTAATCTTGCAACCAGTGCAAAGGTCTCTCCAAACTCCAAACCTTCAACTTAAGAGAACCCCTTTACAACTAGTCTTGCCTTGTTCCTCATAACAACACCTTGATCATCTTGCTTGTTGCGGAACACCCACTTTGTTCCAATGACTCTTGCACCTTTTGGTCGCTCTTCAAGAGTCCAAACTTCATTGAGAGTGAAGTTGTTCAACTCTTCATGCATGGCATTGATCCAATCCAGATCTTTAAGAGCTTCTTCTACCTTGGTAGGCTCATAGCAAGAGACAAAAAAGTGATGAGCAATAAATGAAGCAAGTTTTTGAGATCGAGTCATTACACCATTTGATGGACTCCCTATGATGAGATCTTGTGGATGATCTTGTAGGAGAGGTGTATTTTTCTATTGACCACTTGAGGAGGAGGTTGTGGAGCATCAACATCTTGTGCTTGTACCACCATTTGCTCATGGGAGATATGAGTATCTTCATTTTTTACTCTCCCATCTTTTTCATCATCTTATGGCACACTTGATGAAGAAGGTTGATCAATGACTCGTACATCATCTTCATCATCTTTTGGCTTGATGTATCCCACCAGAATATTCTTCATAGCCTCCCTCAATGGTTCATCACCTACATCATCAAGATTCTCATGTACTCCTTGAGAGCCGTTAGATTCATCAAATTCCATATCATATGTTTCTTCAACCAAGCCGGTGGCATGATTAAATAATCTATATGCTTTGGACTTTGATGAGTAACCAATAAGAAAACCAATATCACAACGTCTTTGGAACTTCTCTAGGTGTTGCCTCTTTTTGTAGGTGTAGCATTTGCAACCAAACACCCTAAAGAAGGAGACATCTGGCTTCTTCCCATTGAGCAACTCATAAGGTGTCTTGCCAAGAAACTTTTGAAGGAATAGGCGGTTGGATGCATAGCATGCGGTGTTGATTGCTTCCGCCCATAGAGCTTCGGGGGTGTTGTACTCATCAAGCATTGTTCTTGCAAGAGTGATCAATGTCCGATTCTTCCTCTCAACTACACCATTTTGTTGAGGAGTATAAGTTGCGGAGACTTCATGTTTGATTCCAACTTCATCACAATAGGCTTCAATGTTTGTGTTGTCAAATTCTTTCCCATTGTCACTTCTAATCTTTTTGAGCTTTACTTCAAATTCATTTTGAGCTCTCTTGGCAAACTTCTTGAAGCAAGATGCAACTTCAGATTTATCATAAATATTTTTTTTTTGCAATTCTCGGGGTCTTTGCCGAGTGCCATGGGTAAGGCACTCGGCAAAGATTTTTCAAAAAAATATATATATAATTTCTTTGCCGAGTGCCTTGCCGCGGCACTCGGCAAAGTATTTTTTTTAAAAAAAATTCAGAAATTCTTTGCCGAGTGCATAAACAGGGGCACTCAGCAAAGAAATTATTTAAAAAAAATAAAAAAACTTTGTCGAGTGCCTGGGCAGGGGCACTCGGCAAAGTAATTTAAAAAAAATAAAAAAAAACTTTGCCGAGTGCATAGACAGGGGCACTCGGCAAAGTACTTTTTCAAAAAAAATAAAAAAAAACTTTGCCGAGTGCCTGGGCTGAGGCACTCGGCAAAGTAATTTTTTAAAAAAATAATTTTTTTTGCCGAGTGCTGGGTCGGGTACTCAGCAAAATAACCATTAAACGGCCGAAAATATTTTGCCGAGTGCCGCCCCAAGCACTCAGCAATTTTTTTTATTTTGCCGAGTACCCGGATAAAAAGCACTCGGCAAAGACTCTTTGCTGAGAAAAATTTTGCTGAGCGGACTTTGCCGAGTGCTACACTCGGCAAAGCCGCGGCCTCCAGTAGTGCGTGCACAGCAGCAGCTCACGTTCAATTCCTGAGTTTATCCTTATCAAAAAAAATTTTGTTGAGTTTAACTGTATAAGTTTTCTTATTCCTCTATATTACTATATATTTAATATTTAGTCGCTTTGCTACGTTGAACTACTGATATTAAAATGATTTTCAATTATGCTTAAATTCTAAAAATATATGAAAACTTGCTTTACCTATACAGTATCGTCACAAAAAAATTGCATATACGATATTATCAATTGTGATGCTAAATATTAAGCTTTGGCTGTAAAAAAAATAACATCCTTCAGTTAGGACCTTTCCTTCTCCGTCTCTCATGATCAATATATTAGATGAAAATAGTAGAATAAGTAGATATAAGATAGAGAGACTGTTCTTTATTCCTTTGAACATTGGTAATTACAACATAGAGCTCCCGCATATATATAGTCCTGCCAAGGCCTAAGAGTTTGGTAAGAGCCCACATACAAACGGACTAGAATTAGGATTCATCCTACTTTCCTTCTAGGATAGAGTCCTTATGTTTTACAACACTCCCCTTGGGCGATTACCACGATATGCACATACCTCATTAAAATCTCCATCCGAAAATCCAGTGGAAAAAATGGTTCTTGGAGAAAAAAGTACATCACATTCGTTAATTGCATTGCACATATTGTCTCGTTAAAAACCTTATGTGAGAAACCTTCAAGTAAAAACTCACATAGAGAAAAAGAGTACAACATTTAACCTTCTTGGTCATACATACTTCAGGATATTCTATTCTTCATGAATAGATTTTTATCTTCATGATCAATGCATAAACTTCAATGTTTTAGCAAAAATGATCTACTTGATCTTTATAATTCTAGTGGTTTACCTTCGAGGTAGATTTAATAAAAATATGCCCCCCTCATAAAGCCAAAATTTGAATTTCATTGTTCAAACCACACTTTTCATAAATGCGTGCTTAATTAATGGTATGCAGCACCCAGTACTATATCTTTCAAAAAGTTGGCTCATGATTCTTCTATGAATTATATGGGTATAAACAAGAGAAATATGCTTCATGCATGATAACCACTTATTAGTTGTGCAAAACAAATAAATTTTATCCCTCAGGGTAATAAATCCTTTCGGAGGATTATGGGGGTAAATAAGTTAATATTCAATATCTTCTAGATAGTGTATCAAACTTATACTAGGTTTGAATACTGATAATTCTTTCTTAGTGGATTTTCAAATTATATGTTCTAAAAATCTTTAGGACTTTGATTGTATCACTAAATAATAAATCCAGTCTTGCATTTGGCATTAAGGGGATAATTCAATTACCAAAATCACCATTATTTTTATACCTTCTATGGTATTTAGAGGATATCAGCACTTCATTGCTAGCTTTCAATATGCATTTTCTGAGTGTTCATATGATACCTTCACGGTGTTTATGATTCCTCATTTTCTTTCACTCGGGTCTATATTCACTTCAGGGATTAATGGTGTTTATTCAAGAATCAACTGGTAAATCCTTTATGGATTAATTCCTTCAAGGATGTTCTCCTTTTATGTGAATTATATTTCTCTTCTATGAGATATATTCTCTACTGCATGAGAGATTATTTTGAGATATACACAATGATAGTGTTATTCACTACAAAGTCATTCAATGACTCTATTCCTTCTAGGACATGCCCTTCTTGAGACTTTGATATTCATTTAGAAATATATTCTACCTTAGACTTCTTTAATACTTAGTATGAGATTTAATTTCCATATGTTGTGATTTCTATTCTTCAAGAACTATATGGATTTTCAGAATCCACTTACTAACTGCATATTTCATATTTATTCATTTCATTTGCCAGAGATATAGAAAAACATTTATTTCTTCTTAGTAGGAGATTCAACCTCAATTGTTTTCTTCATTGACCCGATATAATCGCTACAGGCGACTTTGCCATGGACTTTGTTTTTCGAATCCGGCTTCTCATAAGAGAAATATTTGCAATTATAGAGATAGCGTTGTCGACAACTATTATTTTCTCCCAATATTCTCACAATGTGAGATTATTCTATCTCTTTGTTATTTTCCAAACAAGAGATGATTTATTGTTCTGTATACCCAATACTAATTATGCGCGAGCTTAGTGTGTTGGATTTCATCTTTTTGATGATTCTCTTCATGAGGTGCTTAACCTTCTTCATAAGGTATTCTCTTCATGAGAATGGAGGAGTATGTTCTTATTTCATTTGACAAGTATACACTAAACTAGAATCCACAAACGCTCCCATAGATTTTAGCTTAAGAGTATATAATACTTAGTTTACTACTAGTAAAATTTTTTGGTTTATAACTTCAAGTTACTCCTCTCATTTTTTCAAACATATTTAGCATATGCTCCTCTTCATGCTTCATAAGAGCATTTGTCAAACTATTGTTTGATTTAGTGCATGATAATATTCCTGCTTCAAGCTTCAAGGAATATTTTCTTTAGATCATTTTCCTTCTATGGAAATAATATTTAGCATTTAAAATAGGCTTTCTCTCCCCCTAATGTCAATATTAGATCTTTATAGTATACTTCAAAAGATATCCCCCATCATGGGCTTAAAATAATCAAATTCATGCATCCCCAACTACAAGCGGAGGCCTATTCATGTATGCTATGATAAAATTTTATTGGAAATATCCACGCACATATTTAAATATGGGGGTTATTATGTAGTGAGCTAAAATACATAAAGTGCACTTAAGAATATTCAGCATTCCTACAAATTCAGAGATGTTCTCCCCTTGATTTGCACATATCATAGTTTAGAGAACTATTTCATTGTCTAGCTTCTTTATAGTTTAGCCAAAAAAATTGATCCAATTACTCATACTTAATAACAAAATAGATCATATACTACAAATGTATAAAATACGCAACATTCAAACTCACATGGAATTTCTTCTAGAATTTTCTAATTGCCATTAATGCAAAAATCCCTAAATGCCTTTTCGTCTTAAATCTCAAATCATCATAAGTGTGTTATCCACTATCTTAATTCCCCATTTATTCATCCCATTAATTGGGTTAATCTCCATTGAGCTAATTTCATATTAATTCACGCCCCTCATCATAGGCTGCTTGGCCTTAGACCAATCGTATTGCTTATGCATACAATGCATTAAAAAGCAACATATTTATTACTTTAATAAAAACTATTTTGGCATAACATGCTAGTTGAAAGGTCTTAATGGCTAGAGGGGGGTGAATAGCCTATTAAAAATTTCTACAACAACACTTAACAAACCGGTTAGACAATTATGAGGCGAAGCAAGTGTTGCACTAGCATGCTAAAATAGCAAGCCACCTACCTTAATTCTAGTTTATATAGTTTCTAACCACACAATAGCTATGACACTACACTAAGTGTGCTCTCAAAAGCTAACTAAAGAGCCACACTAACCAAATTAACAAGCTCTCACAACTAGCTATACTAAAGAGCTTGATAACTAGTTTACGGTAAAGTAAAGAGAGTGAGCAATTTATTTATACCGCCGTGTCGAGGAAGGAGCCAATCAACCATAAGAATGAATACCAATGAAGACCAATCACCTCGGAATCAAATGATGAACATAATGATTTTTTACTGAGGTTCACTTGCTTGCCGACAAGCTACTCCTTGTTGTGGCGATTCACTCACTTGGAGGTTCATGCGCTAATTGGTATCACATGCCAAACCCTCGATAGGATGCCACACAACCAACACAAGATGAGAATCACACAAGCCACGAGCAATCCACTAGAGTACTATTTCATTGTCCTCTTGATTTGCACGCACATATTTAAATATGGGGGTTATTATGTAGTGAGCTAAAATACATAAAGTGCACAAATTCAGAGATGTTCTCCCCTTGATTTGCACATATCATAGTTTAGAGAACTATTTTATTGTCTAACTTCTTTATAGTTTAGCCAAAAAAATTGATCCAATTACTCATACTTAATAAAAAAATAGATCATATACTACAAATGTATAAAATGCGCAACATTCAAACTCACATGGAATTTCTTCTAGAATTTTTTAATTGCCATTAATGCAAAAAATCCCTAAATGCCTTTTCTTCTTAAATCCCAAATCATCATAAGTGTGTTGCTAATTTATTCATCCCATTAATTGGGTTAATCTCCATTGAGCTAATTTCATATTAATTCACGCCCCTCATCATAGGCTGCTTGGCCTTAGACCAATCGTATTGCTTATGCATACAATGCATTAAAAAGCAACATATTTATTACTTCAATAAAAACTATTTTGGCATAACATGCTAGTTAACCAATTTGATTACGAGGGGAAAAAGTAGTAGCTGCAAGCTATGAATATAGCTTCTATGTTAATATTGATGTAGGAGTGGAGATATGTAGTTGTAGCTCGACGAGAGCACAATATAGTGATACACATTCATGTGTAATGTGGAATGTTGGTATTCAATTCAACATAATAGATAACAACAAAATGCAAAGCTACAAGCTTGCTTGAAATTAGTGTAATGTAGAGAAAGTTAACTCGGCCGAAAGGGACGTAGCTAGGACTTCAAATCCTAATACATGCACTTAAAGATGGATCTAGGAAGGCTATGCCTATTAAATATATATTATCCACATTTTCTTATGCCTTTACCTAAAATTCCTCCTCCTTTTCATGCTATTATTACTTCAAGTAGTAATATGCTTCTTGCATCATCTATGAATAATCATTTCTAATGTTCCATAGAATTCAATCATACTTCTAGTATTCATTGGTTGTGGCATGAAATTCACATATCGAGCATACTATTTAGTGTACAACAATTCTGGGTAGGACATAAACTTCTAGTTTCTGGGTTGAAGTATTAAATAATTATTTTATGGATTATACTATCTCTTGGCTAAACTGGTCCTTCCAAGATCAATTCACATGCTAGTATAGTCCAATTGTTCATGTGCTTTTAGGAAATTCAATTTTCCTTCTACCTATATGGTAGTAGTGCACGAAGAACTATAACCTTCATGGTTAACTGAGACTTCATTGTAGATAAAATTAATGCAAAACTTATTTAGATAGGCAAAAATAGGCAATTGTTTATATGCGAAACATATAATCTTATTTATTGCATGCAAAGTTAACACATATTACTGCAAGTAAGAAATGCAACTAAGAATATTAAATGCTTCATATTAGTCTTCAAGCTAATAAATAACCATTAACTCTACTACGAGTTTACAAAATCTATCCACTTAATTCAACGGGAATCAAAACTTAAAGTACCGCCACCACTAATACTTCACGATAGTAATTCCAAATACAAAACAAGATTGTAAGCATATGATTTAAGTTCTTATTCAAGAAAACCTTAAATATTCTAATTATTATCCATTCTTATATGTCTTAGCTTCTATGCTTGACATTTAGCAGCTTCATGCATGCTCTACTTCATAGTGGTGATATGTAATCATAATCATTTTAGGAGTACATCATATGCAAGTCATATATCCTAATTCATAATGTTGTCTAAAAAATCTAACTCAATTTCTACTTGATAGCGAGTAATTATAGATGATAAATTTGAATACTTCTAGCACTTCAATGCTCTCGGTCTTTCTATTTCAAGAAATATTTCTTCTGGAATTAGACAAACTCTTATTTATCAACTCAGTATTCTATGACTTTTAATCACAAAGCTTCAAGCTCATTGTATTTGTTTATATAGCAGCATTATATCACATATGGTCATATAGCTTGAAAATTCAATTTTCAATATTTCTGGCATTATGCAATCATAATGTAGAATATCTTCTAGAATTTCTCATTCAGTGAGTCCTATAAAACCTTCTGGATTTAGCTTGGTCACGTACTCATTCTTTGAGATTAATATTAGGAGTAATGCTTAAGGTCCACTCCACTTTAGTGGCAATAGAATATCCTACTAGGATTTAATAAATGACCATGCTATATAATTCTGTCATTCAGGACAACTCCAGGATATTCCTTCTTCATGAAGGTATGCATATGTTATTATTACCGGAATCATCATGTGTGTATGAGTTTACTACATGTAAACAAGTGGCAAAGTGCAAAAAGATAGCGGATGGTTATACAAAAAATACTCTTAGAAGCATCTAGCATTTTTTAGGATTATGGTATATGCAAATTTTCAGAATTAATACCAACCATTCATTCATTCCAAAAATTTATTGTACTAGGAAAAACAAATATAAGTCTCTCATAGGTGATAAGTCTAAGATATGCAGGATTTAGAGAGCCCATATACCTTATACCATGTTTCTAGTGTAATCATTCAAGATTTTATTCTTCCAGTTACATGGTATATAGTTCATAATAATATTGCGCTAGCATTTTTCAGAACTAAATTCAAAGTGTAGAAAATTTTCAGAATTAATCTACTATTTAATTCGGAAAAATAAATCTAGGCAAAACAACAATAATTAAACAACAGATTTAATGTTGTATATACAAGTTCTTATATATGCGGTATAAGATATATATAGTAAACATGCATAAACAGAGGGTCTAGGGTTAATTAATTAAAACCATAATTTCCAGAAAACATAAGTGCAATTTTTTCAAGAATAAACAACGTATGCATTGTTTCTATGGGAAACATAGGCATCTTCGTGAAAGTTCAGCCTTTTCCTTTTTTCTGGTTTTTTTCATTGCTATAAGGCCAATTCTGCCACGTATTCTTCTCATCCCGTTAAAAACCTTCTTGGCCTTCTCCACTTCTTACGGTCCGATCCGATATGGATTAGAGTTTTTTTCATACTAAAACTCTAACATATGATGGTGGCTGTCACGGCTGACGGTGGTCCGATCCGTTAAAAACCGACGCAAGTTGCCTGCAGGAGGGACTGACGGTGGCTGTCACGGCTGCAAGCCGGCGAGGGACATCCTGTCAGCGAGCCGTGCATGGCATCTAGAGTCCGTGATTCATCTAGGGACGGGACGGCCATGGTGCCATGGCAGCATACCAGCCGCATGGTCATGTGCGCTCATGTAGGAGTTTAGGTTCTGATCAACGTGATATCAAGTTTGCTGGCTACAGGACAGCCTTGATGCTCTTGTTTTTTTTTAACAATTAACCCTAGAGGCAACTCACGTATGCACTGCATATACCAATTTTACATACTACGTATTCCGTAATTAGGAGCAAAGCAAAAACCTATCTTGCTGGTTAGGACAAACGCAATCTACGAGATACAATTTCTTTCATACCTTATAGAGGATGTCAATTTGATCTACCTCACATACCACGTAGGACATAGGTTAGTAGATACATACCGCGTAGGACGTTTGGCACTGTCGTAGAACTGCCTGCTTGACAGCGACGGTGCATATCGATGCAGTGCAAATTCGTTGCAAGTAGAGGTTACAGATCCGTTCCGCTACCAACGTCGGGATGTCGACGTCGTTGAAGTAGTCACAACAGGACATCGGCATGAGCGTCGGCGTCAAAGATCGGCGGCGGGTTCAACGACGATGTCGACGTTGAGCTTGTTGTGCTGATAACGTATTATAAAATATGTTGCCAGCGGTTAGGACATTTCCCTCTCCGTCTCTCATGTTCAACATAGTAGATAAAAATAGTAGAATAAGTAGACACAAGATAGAGAGATTGTTCTTTTTTCCTCTTAACATCGGTAAATACAACATACCATATACAAATAAACTAGAATCCTAGAAATCATGAGCCCACCGCTGCCGGCCTTCCAGTAATCAGGTACGCGCGCATGCTTGTGTCTGAGGCCCGCAGAGCGGCAGGCCTCGTGATGTCATAGTGGCTGGTCAAGTCGGGCCCAGATGGGACCCGACAGCTTCAGCTCTTGTCGGCAGCCTTTTCTTGTCACTAAAGCTTGTGTTGATCACTTGATTAGGAGTCCAAAGTTCAGAACTTGGTTGATTAGGAATCCATAAAAATAATTTGTAAAATATGTTTATTTGTGAACAGTTTGACATATATTTCTCTGATATTTGTAATCCATAAAAATAATTTGTAAAATATGTTTTTTATGAACAATTTGGCATATATTTCTCTAATATCTACAATCCATAGAAATAATTTGTAAATTTTTCTGAATAATTTGGCATATATTTCTTTGATATCTACAATCCATAAAAATAATTTGAATTTTTTTCTGAAAATTTTGGCATATATTAGTATTATCCTCAAATTACATCACCCTGTCCAATAAATTACATTGAAAAAATCATTGTAAATATAGTAACGAGGCAGTGTAAATATAGCTATAAGACAGTATAAGTGCATGAAAAAATCTGATTGTTGGGAGGGGCTAAACCAACCGGTTGTTGGCTAAATAGTTCCTTATTTTTACCTCCAGGCGTATGTACTGTACATGTAAAGTCCATATTCGGTACTTGTTGCATGCAAATCGGGATAATAATAATAATAATAATAATAATAATAATAATAATAATAATAATTAATAATAATAATAATAATAATAATAATAATAATAATAATAATAATAATAATAATAATAATAATAATAATAATAATAATAATAATAATAATAATAATAATAATAATAATAATAATAAAATAAATAAATAACTGGCCGGCTGGATGATGGAGAGGATGATCATGCATGCCAGACGCAGACGGACGATGCATGAAAGAGATCGAATGATGAATATATATGCTTCCGGATCGGAGATGTCGATCGATCCATCCCTGTCGAGATCATGGCCCCCGGCCGTACGTCCAACGATCCATCTGCTGTTGATGAGGAGGATGATGCCTCGATCCCAGCAATTGGAAAACGAAGTCTCTCTGCATGGAATTGGATAAAGATGCCTCAAAAGCGGCCGGCAGGCATGCATGATGCCTCGATCGACAGCCGCCGGCAGCAGCAGGCCAGGCCAGGAGTAGTGGAAGCTCAGCGATCGAAATGGGCACGTACTAGGCAAGTCGTTTTCTGCTGCAGCTTGCATTGCGTGCAGCAGTAACGAGCCAGCGAGTCACGACGATCGACGACAAGTGACAAGTCCATCTGGAATGCACGCACCCCACTGTATATATACTACGTGCATATAGATATTGGTGTAGTCCTATATATACGCTGGCAGGCCGCTACAGGATCGATGCATGCATGTCACGGTATTCGATCTTCACATTACCTGCATGCATGCATGCTAAGTTACTTTCGTTCGCCTATTCCAATAATTCATTCCATACGTCCTCTTTTTCTTTCACTACCACCACCACCATCGTCGTCGTCGTCGTCGTCGTCATGATGTCTACGTTCACAGGTTACAGAGCCGGGTCAACCACCTCTAGCTAGCTTCAAGCTTCACTCAGGCCTTGTTCGGATGCGCATGGATTCATCTCAGTCCACATGTATTGAAGTGGATTAGAGTGTAATTAGACTAAATTCCATTTCATTCCACTCCAACTCATATGGATTGAGGTAGATACATATGCATCCAAACGAGGCCTCAAACTACTGTACTAGTGAGTACTCCTACTTACTTCTTTTGGATCCATGCACTCTCCCCCATCTCCTACGTACGTATCACATGCATGTCTCTGTTGCATGCATGATATCATTTTGTCTTGCATGCCGCTCACTCGTTTCCTAGTTGCTACGTACAACCCTGTGACACGTAAATGAATGAATGATCCAGATCCCAGAGAGCATGCACGATCCGCCCGTCGTATGCCTCTCTCTCTCTCCTGGTCAACTGCCCCAACCTGCATGGAATCTCTTATTCTGGGTTGGTTTGGGCTGACTGGTTATGAGAGAAAAACACTGTTGACTGGTTGAATAAACCTGGCTGAAACCAAGCCTGGCTGGCTACCTGCTGGACAATCATCCATGGATGCGAATACGAGACACACAACCATGTCTTGCGCTCAAACGAATGAAGGGGTTGTTTGGTTCTGACAACGGAAAGTCCACGCCATATTTGTAGCGCATCACAAAAATTCACATAGATGTTTGGTTCAAGATTAGACGTAGGCGGTCACAGAAATTTGCACTTCAAACGGGTCCAATTCGCGTCACAGATTGTGGCGTGCATTTTTCGCGCCACAATAGCACGGGGCGCGACCGCACCTGGAGCGTGTGGCCAGTTGTGTCCGGTAACCAAGCACCTCGAAGCCCCTTGAACGTGGATGAGGCTGGCTTGGCCGGACTCCTTGGGCTGCAAACTTTTGTCGACGACGAGAATCAGCTAGAATATGCATGCATGTGTGGGATTCCAATATTCCAAGCATATCAACAAATTTGACCATACATGCTATATATCTTAGTCTTACTCCTAGTAACTGGAGGCTCAAAACACGTTACTCCTCATTATATATGCTACAAAAAAGATAGATCCTAGCAATTACCACAAAATCACAAAGACTTAGACACCATTTTTGTAGACTCTAATCACCATTGATAATAGTAGCCATTACATCTGTTATGTTTTCTAAGCAATTACCCACCTCATGCATCGTGTAAAATAACATGGAGTACTATACTACAAAAAATGATTTATAGGGTGATCAATATCGATTTAGGCTAATGGTATAGATAAATGGGCCTTTCACAAAGTTGACATCCAAAGTCGCCTCTCTAAATCGTTTTACAGAGGTGGATATGTCTTAAGCTGCCCAACTCTGTAAATAACATTGATAGAGCCATACGACTTAAAAATAAAGTCCCACCACTACAAAATGATTTTCAGGAAACAAAAATAAGGCGTACGGAATAGAAAAAAAAAAGAACAAAACACCCTAAAGTAGGCTCTATGGCCATGCTTCATAAGTCACCAGTTTTCACGCTCATGCATTTTCTATCACTACTAAAACCTAAAATTTACTTGGGGGCCAAAAACCCGCCAAGGAAAGCACCTAAAACGTCAAAGGAAAAATTTTGATAGCCAGCTGACGAGATCCTAACATATGGGTATATTAAACCTCGGGTCCAATGGTTCTCGACAGAAGATGACCCCCCGACCAACCCCTTCAGGATCGCCCGAGGGCTCGGGGGCTATGCCCATCAGGCACGCTCGCACGCACGCTCTGGCAAAGAGACCGGGTCAAGCCAGACTTGGCCACGACCTCCACCTGGGGCTCGGGGGCTCGCCCGAGCCCCGGGCACCCGATCTACGATGCATCCTGGCCCGGACCTTGGCTCCTGCCCGGCTAACGACGCCAGCCAAGGCTCGGGCACAAGAAGACAAGCCCCGGGCTACCGATGCTTGGGGGCTCCCCGACGCCGCTCTCTAGGCGCGGCCCTACCAACTGCTCCCCTGATAGGGTCACGTCCGAGGCATGACACAAGTAGATAAAGCTTTCCCTTGGCCTCTAGAGGCTCGGGGGCTTCTGGACCCGTGCATTAGCGTCTGGAGCCGACCTCCTTCGCCACAAAGAAGACTCCAGAAGGTCCACCTAGGGGAGGTCGGTCCAAGCGACACAGCCTGACATGCAGAGTGTCAGAACAGAGCAGCCGGACGATGCCCAAGGCTTCTTCGGCTCCAAGACACAACCACGGTCCTCGGCGCACCGCTACAAGACCCTCCTAGACTTCGACGCACATAGACCGTAGACTATTTCCTCAAACCACCATATACCCGACCTATCTCGTTATACAAGGGATAAGGTCAGACCTAGGAGGGGGAGGATCCGAGATCGATCACCAGACACTCTATTCCATTCCATCCGCCTCCGCTCCGCACTGGGAGCAAGGCAACCCAGAGAGGGGCACCGAGAGCTCCTCCACCGCATCTGTCACGACTGCCACCACCTCCACCTACGTCGGTGGGGTCACAACCATCTGCACCGCGCCCACCATGGCCGACGCCATGAGCACGGTCGACAGCCCCATCTGTCCTACCATCTGCAGCGGTATCGTGTCCATCATCGACTGCTCTACGACCTCCAAAGGCGCCCCTTGAATGCTCGCGTTCGCCCATCCCGCCAAGGGCACAGGCGCCACCGTGGGCAGCGCCTGACCGGTCAGCAACGCATTCACACTAGCGCTGCTCCCACCCAAAATGGGCACGACACCAGCCAACGATTGTCGCCTCGATTGGAGGGTGATGCTCTTCTTTGGCTCTAACGCCAAAGGATTCCGCTACCTATCGACGCTGCAAGGGACAAAAAACATAAGTCACGATGAAATCTAACTAAACCAGGAAAAATAGAGGAATTGATAACTCACCTCAGCGCCATCAGGTGGCAGATGCGTTTGGGGAACGAACCCCCCGACCTTTGCTCCGCCTCATCGGAACGAGGCTGTTTTGAGCCCGCACCCTGCTCCTAGGCAGAGGGGCTCGCCCCTGGTAGCTCCTGGGGCACACTGGCGGAAAGCCCCGCTCCCCTTGGCTCTTCGGGCGCGACGACAGAGCCACCCACCTCTGTTGGCTCCTAGGGTAGGCCGACGGTACATCCCACCCCCGCTAACTCCCTTGACGTGCCCTCCCCTCCATGGAACGGGAAGGGTCCTGACGCCTGCAAGGACGAACTGACGCCTATCAGCACATCCTCGTTCCCTAGGTTGTCCCACTCGATATCGTCGGCTTGATTTTTCTTCCTACATCACCTCATCATTGTCACCATCATCATCGTCGTTGGTGTCCTCCCCTTGTTCCCACACCTGCAGCTTTCGCTGCTTCTTCCTCTTATTGTCCTCCTTTGCCTTCCTCAACCGCTCACCCTCAGCGCAATTCGCTGTCCTCACGGCCGAATCCCTCGGCAACGGCGCCGGGTGATCTATGAGGATCAGGTCCCTTGGCTAGTCCCACCCCACTCAAAGTTAGTATCACGGGGTTAGGAAATCAATTGAAGAGAAGGCAAGAGAAAGGGAAACTTACAAAGATGACATAGCCTGGCTCAGGCCGCATCAGAGGATGCCCCGACACTAGGTAGACAAAGTCAAGGGCGGCACCTGCATCATCCCGCAAAGGCTCTATCGCCTCCTTGATGTGTTGCGTGACCTCGGGCGCCATCACGTATAGTGGGAGCACGCGCGTCATCAACGGCGCCACCCTCCTCGTGTGGTAAGCCCCGATGATGCCTTACCCTTTTAGGCCGTTCTCCTTTAGGATGTGGATGGCAACAATGTGGTCTTGGATCTTCTTCTTGTCCTTCTCTGGGATGCCCCACTTCCTCCACTGCTCTAGGGCCTCTTCGATCAGACTCCCTAGGAACTCTGATAGAGGGGCGGCGGTGTCATTCTTAAGGCAGAACCACTGCGAGTGCCACCCCTTGTTGGATGTCGAGAGCCACATGGATGGGTACTCGTAGACGCGATTGTTTCAAACTTGGATGCTATCGCACCCCATCGGCATGTGCAGCTCCTGCCTGCCACATTTCTCCCTCTTCTTCTGGAGGTTGACGGCGAAGAAATGCCTCCACAAGTCGAAGTGGGGGCTGAACCCTAGGAATCCCTCGCACAACATGATGAACGCCACCATGTGATGGATCTTGTTAGGATTGAGATGCTCCAGCTCAATCTTGTAGTAGTGCAGCAGCCACCGAAGAAATTTGTGGGCGAGCGTCGCGAGCCCACGCTCATGGAAGTGGGTGAATGACACCACGTAGCCGTCGGGCAGCAATAGCAAATCCTCGTCGCTAGGCAACAACCACTCCTTGGCTGAGGTCCACGCGTGAAGAAGACCGCGATAGACGAGGCCCTCCATGCGCTGGAAGGTGATGTGGGAATGGCACCATGGATCCATTAGAGGTGAGGGTGGATGGATGCGGGCTCAACGGCGGCGGAGATGCGGAGGCAAAAAACCTAAGTGTTGGTGGCGGCGGCGTGGCTATGGAGGTAGGGATGCAGGTGTGTGTATGAAACATGGAATGCTAGCCCTTTGGTTTTATAGGGGAGACAGGTGCGAGGAAACCAACCGTCCGCCTAGATCTCCGTGTCTACCACGACCTATCACCATGACTCATCGCGGGGCGTGCGCACACAACCTATGGCCGTCCCCTCAAAAAACATGCTGGACATTTTGCCTCCCCGAACAGGCCACGACCCGTCATAGGTAAAAGGGATACGAGGCTAAAAAGGCTCCTGTGGCCCGTTTAGGCCTAGGAGTTCGAAGGTTGGCCCAACGACGGGTTCAACAACCACTCTGGGCACCTTTAGAGTGGGGGTGAAAAGGTATGGGCCTGCTAGTGGCCAGAACCCAGGCACACGAGCGTCGCCGGCATCTTGGCCCATGTTTGACTCTTGGCCAGATACGATCCATGGTTTTTCCTCGAAGAAAGGGAGAGAGCCCTCGGGGCCGGTCGAACGGACCCAAGAACTATATGGATTGACCGCTGAGAATCTAAAGTCGGTCACCAGTTGACCCAAGCCAGACCCCCCCCCCTCAAATAGGATGCCAAGGCCCCATTCGGACTAGCCCGTTAACAGCTCATCGAGCGCCATGATTCGTCCATAAAGGAAAATCGTGGCATAGCTCAGCCCCTCCATTTTATAAAAAAATGCTTGAGGGAAAAATAATCACAAAGACGAGCCGACCCTCGGCCAAACTCCTGCTATGGGCGGGGGCTCGAGGAAAGTTGGACTTGCAAGGAGACCAAACGCGTGGTCGTAGAACAACAGACCCCCGTAGGGGTTGGAATTAGGAAAGACCTTTTTCTGACCCACCAAATCATATGGTTGTACCCCCAAGGGGTCCGATCTTGATGAAAGGGAATCACCATGCCTAGGCCACGCCATGGGCGACAAAAGAAGGTCATGACCCTCATAGTCCTCCCATTCAGAAAAGCCTTCGAAGGAGTATTCTACTCCTCTGCAGGCTCGGGGGATACTACCGGGGACCAATACTAGAGTACCCAAAGAGAAGCTAATGACCATAAACATCGATTCATCCAAGCAGTTAAGAGTGTGACTATGGCTCCAACCAACCGCTACGTACATGGGCTCCGCCTCGCCCAACCTCTGGGGGCAGGCTCCTCCTCGCCCGACCCCGAGGATGCAGGCTCCGCCTCACCCATCCCTAAGGCCACGTGCTCCACTTTGCCCGACCTCTGGGGGAGGGCTCCGCCTCGCCCGACCCTGAGGCCATGGGCTCCGCCTTGCCTGACCCCAAGGCCATGGGCTCCGCCTCGCCCGTCCCTGAGGCTGCACGCTCCACTTTGCTCGACCTCTAGGGGAGGGCTCCGCCTCGCCCGACCCCGAGGCCACGGGCTCTGCCTCGCCCGACGAGGTCCCATACCACCACCAACCACTTTAGGTCCAAGTGTATGGGCCTAGGTAAAAACTCTGACACCAAGGAAGAGACATGCATGCCCCGATGTAACTCGTGGCCATGACGAACCATACCTGAGGGTTCACATCAAGAACAGCGTTGGGCGTGCTAGTGTTGTTCGGCCTAACAATCTTATGAACGCTGATAGGCGTGTCAGTTCATCACGATGTCCGCTGGGACAGAATGGAACGCCATGACCGGCAGATGACTCCTATGCATGGCGCCAGTTATGGACAGGGCCATGACGTGGAGCTGTCCCTGTTGACATCTACAGGGTCAGTGGGACCCGCATGAAGGAAAAGAAGGACCTAGCGATCATGTAGGACTTCTTCTCCCTCTCATTCTTCTCTTTTCCTCCACTATAACATGTGCTTTCGATTGGCCTATAAAAGGTAAAGCAGGGCGTCCCATGGAGGGGATCGACCCATCGAGGACCGATCGAATCACCCCGAACCGATTAGAACACGAGATAAACACAGAAGAACACGACGCGAACACATGGCTGAGCAGCGATCGAACTCTCAGCGCCCGTTCACTCTTTCCACCAGATACTTAGGATCCTTTCCCTCTCTTGCCCGTTTGTACCCCCTACTATAAACTTGTAGTGCTAGTAACACGAGCAGCAGCAATGAACTGGACGTAGGGACTTTATGCCCAAACCAGTATAAACCCCATGTCCTCTAAGCACACCATCCGAGCCAAACACGCAATATTAGAAATTTACTCATCGGTGGTAACTCGAAACACCAACAGTGCTGATGGTGCCGAAGATTTCCTTATTGCATAATAATTTGAGGTGATCGGAGAAGAGCTCATCCTCGAATTCAGACGGATTTTCTAGAAGTGGAATTTATTCCTCCTTTGGTGGTTTAGGAACTTGGAGGACAGTTGAGGCTTCAAGTGGTGTAGTTAAAGGCACAGGCTCAACTATCATAGGTTCTTCCTCAGGAGTTTTCTCAACTACATCTTCTAGGCTATCGTCATGTGCACTGGTGTAGGGGGGTGTTTTCTAGGATTTTTCTAAGGATATTTCTCCATTCACTAGCAGAGCAATGTAAAAAGGCACCTCCAGAAGATGTATCAAGAAGCTGTGCGGTCTCCCCAATAAGACCCATATAAAAGTGTTATAAAAGCATATGATCTTGAATGGCAAGGTCAGGGCCAGAATTGACTAGGTCGTTAAAATGTGCCCATGCCGCACCAAGAGATTCTTTTTCTCTCTGTTTGAAAGATAGAACCTCTATTCGAAGGCTAACCACTCCAGAGATGGGAAAGAAAGATAAGCAAAAGCTAGAGCATAGAGCTTCACAATCTCCTTGTAGACTCCCTACGGTTCACGTATACAAGTGTTTAGCTCTTCTCGTCAAAGAGAACGAAAATAGCTTCCACTTTAAGGTTTCATGTGACATGCCCGTGATATGCAAGCATGCACAAATTTGCTCAAACTCTAGTAGGTGGGTATATGGGTTTTCATCACCTTCTCCTGAGAACGATTGTTCCTAGACCAAATTTATTAAAGACGGATGCAACTCATGGCCAGGTGTAAGGATAGGTTTTGAAGATTCCGGTGTCTCTAATTATGCGCCTGTGGGATCAACAAATTGATTGATAGGCATGATATTATCAATGCTAAATAAAAGATACAAGGACAAATCTGGTTGGACAAAAATCACAGCAACCATTTCCTCGGCAATGGCGCCAGAAAACTTGTTGACACCTGTGCAGGCACACAGAGACAAAAATTGGAAGCGCACGGGTATCAAAATAGTTTTTACCCGGAGTATTATCGAGTATCGTATCCACAGGGAGGCCCAGGGGGGCGGGCAGGCTACAGGTGGGGCCGGCCGGCCCCACATGGCAGCCACCTACCCTTCGCTTCGGTGGTTCGCCTTCTGGAGTCTTCTAGAGTCTTCCCACGTCGGTTTTGTTGCGGACAATGTTCGCCTAATCGGTCTACACGGCCGTTTAAACGGTCCAGTAAATGGGAATGGTGCCTCTCTGTCTTGTTTTACCAATAATCGGCGTCCTAAACAGATGGACCGTTTACACGGTCATAAACGGTGAAAGTCGGAGAAAATGGGCGACACAGAATGGCTCTAAACGATGATACGCGGGTTAAACGGGTCGTTTAGGAGATACAACCTCACGGGCGGGAATGAATTTTTGGTGACGCGCGCAAAACTGGCCCAATTCGCAGTGAGTATATATACTCAAAGGCCCAATTCATTGGCTTTAGGGTTCCATTCTGTCTGCCCCCAGCCCCATTCACGAGCATTCAGGCGCTTCGGCCGCCGCTTGCCGGCTGGCCTCCGCGCTGCTCTGACCCTAGCGCCGCTCGCCGTCTGACGCCCGCGCTACTCGTCCGCTAGCCGCCGACCCGCCATGCAGCTCGCCGGTGTGAGACCCATCGCCACGCACTCAGATTCACAAGCAAGCTTGGACGCTCTCAGATTCACAACCAAGCTTGGACGCTCTGCAGGTCTGCGACCACGCCAGCCTCCAATCTGCAGGTAGTACCTAAGTCCTGCTTCATCTCCCCCATTCTATTCCACCTTATCGACTTGCGGTTTATCTCCTGTAAAAGTAAAAGTAAAACCAGTGTATGCATGTTGTAATGTTGTACGAGTAACAAGCACAACTTTGTTTTTATTATTAATTTATTATTACTAATTTACTATGCCCGAAGTACTTTGTCTATGTAGTATTTTTTTAGCAGAATTTGTCTATGTAGTATATACACAAGATTGTAAAATAGCTGCCTATGCAGTACAGCATACCTGCAGTACTGCTGATTACAATTTGATCTGCTGGTGGCCTAATGCTCTCTTTTATTTTATCATTTGAAGGATATCATCTGCCGCATCAAATCCTTCTCAAACCAACGCCCCTGAAGAGGAACTCTGATGACATTGGGTGGGATTATGGAGTTCTGGTGGATCCAAACAATTTAAATTTGATCAAGTGCAAGCTGTGCGGTCAAGAAGTGTCAGCAGGGATTCATAGGTTTAAACACCATATTGCTGGGATTCGTGGACAGGTTACATGATCTATGCCATCAAGCATGATTTGATGTGGTCATGTTATTTTTAAGTCTTTCTGGCAGCATGTGACTGAATCTGTGATAACTAAAAGGCTAATACTATGAGAATGCAGATGTGAACTTTTTTACTCGTCATAATATTTGGATTTTATATCCATAAAAACATATTTTTGGATGAATTTATACAAAACCATTTAGACCGTTTAATTCCGTTTAAACGCCGTCTAAACCGTGTAAACACTAAACGAAGGGTGACCGACTGTTTACCGTTTAGGAAAACATTGGTTGTGGATAAACGTGATTTGCTTTGACGAATAGGTCCTCCTTGCCAGTTTTCTGGATAAACCCTGCTGAAAACACAGATTCACCAAAACTCATGGAATTTGTCAGTTTAAACCCCTAAACCTATGTTGGCGATCCTTGTTATGCATTTATATAAGTTATATTGATGGTTTATGATAAACATTAACTACCATCAACAACGTGTCGACAGCAAAGAGCGGTAGGGAGCTGCCGACACAAGCAAGCCAAGAGAAACTGCGTGGAGCAGATCCTGAGCTCTCTCCGGGCTCAAGGTGAACACTGGACTAGATGGTCGTGATCGAGGGCGTGCCAGTCAATTTGACCCTACAATTGATAAGGAGAGAAAATTGATCAGTAATTTAAGGTACAACATGCCGATGTTTGTTCAGACAGTTCTAAATATACGACCAAGTGACCAGCACGATAAGGCTATCGACCAGAGAGTCGATATCCAGCATGTTCATGATGTAATATAAGTAAAACAAGCATATCGACAATTATTATTTACTCAGTTGCATGGATCTAACTTAGCCGATGATCATGAAAACATATGAAAGATATAAGGATAGGCGTGTAAGGATACATGTGAGAGACATACTAGCTTTTAACCAGGACAAAAACAAGAAAAACATATAAACAGTCAGTACATCCTCAACAAAACAGGCTATAGGCTAAAACGGCCGATTCCAGTGACCGTGTCGCACGACATACGATCACTCATCCGTTGGATACAAATAAATCTATAAACAACTAGACTCAATCTATTGTACCGTCAACAGGTCGAGTTGTCTGATGTAGCATTGACAGTAGGACCCTAGATCGGAGGCCAGCGGTCGATAGATCTACTTATATCACAAAAGAATCATGAAGGCATGTCATACGTGTGGAAGCACATGCCATCGGCTAAATAGCCGATGGAGACATAGTGGGTGGCTGACGCCATGCTCTTCTTAACAGATAGATCTATTAACCGCCAATGTCCAATCTGACAAGCTATCAACAGGTCGAGTCGCCTGATGCAGCATTGATAGCAGAGTCATACCAGATACTGGCGATCAATAAACCTATCTCCTAATGGAACACGACTTCAAACACCCGCCATGTACGATCAAGACCGAGATAGATTGGTCATTAAAACAGGATCTCACGTTAAGCATTGAATTCAACTGCGATAGTAACCAGCAGACAATAGATCAAAATAGATAAGACCAACGAATCTCAGTCTAGATCGAACAATTGGTGATATTATGTTAAACAGTAAACTATTTAACACAATATCGATAACTTTGATTAATACCAATGTTTACAAGAGATCAGTCATCTGTTGCAGCCTTGTAAAAGTTGATACAAATCGGTAACTAATCTATACCACGATTTGTAAGAGATCAGTCGTCTGTTGCAGCCTTACAACTAACAATACAGATCGATAACTAACTTATACTACGACTTGCAAGAGATATGTCGTCTATTGCAGCCTTACAAGTAACAATATAAGTCGTGACAGATACTCACAAACAAGCCGGAGGTCAGGTCATCCGATGCAGCCCTGGTAGCCCAAAGAACTCGTCGAAATCTACTCTACTCCTTCTCCTAAGGGGTGGCCTGAGCCAAAAAGTAAAGGTACTTGTTTTGGTTGATCGATGAGAGATGTCTATTACAATAGCCGGGGTTCAATATTTATACCCAAACCTAAACTACGAGTCCTGGTCCAACAAGACCAATTACAAGATTTGGAAAAGAAAACGAAAACATCCTAATTTGAGATAACTTAGACTCCAATCTTTCCCTTCTGTGGAGTCCGACGTGTCTCTTCTGCTTCCCATCAATGTCACCTTTGTCGTCAGAGCTTCTCTTCGAGGTGACGAGATCATAACATCTAGCCGATTCTGACGAACCAAATTCTGGTGTCAACAGGACAGGACTTTTTTGGCCGGAAATAACCGGGCTTTTTTTCGGCCCGGCTCGATCCTGGCCCGACCCGCAAAATGCTCAGGTCTATTCAAAATCAAAGAATTTACAACAATATTTGGGACTCTAAAAATGTAAAGAAACTCATCAACTACCTAGTTGTAGATCACGCCAAGAACAACAACTTTGTTATAGACCACGTCAACATCTCAGGTCATTTGAAAACTCAAAATTTTAAATTTCAAAAATATAAGAACTTAAAACAAATATTTTGGACCCTAATCGATTTCAAATCAAATATCTTTCAACTACAAAGTCATAGACCACATTGAGAACAACAACTTTGGTATACATCATGTCAACATTCAAAGTCTATTCTAAATTCTAAATTTTGAATTTAAAATTATGAAAAATTAAAATGAATATTACATTTGGGCTCTAAATGATTTTAAATAAAAAATTGTCGGCTACAAATTTGTAAATAGTAGTGTCTACCGTTTCGATAGAAATTTCTTCTTCATCGTGGCCGACAAATTTGCAGATAGTTAGGACTTTTTTACTATCTACACAGGCGGACAGCTTAAGTGACCTACCTCTTTAAAACGACTTACAGAGGCAACATTGGTCCTTACATGGATGTCCAAATGCATGGGCACCACAGCATGGCACGTTTACGCACAGCCCAGTAGGCACACATAGCTTAGCAAAACGTGTTGTGTCACTCGACAGACTGAACTTGAGGCCCAGAGGCATTGCAGTAAAAAACCAACAAAATTGCCATGTCGTCGGACCTCTCTCGGTGGTGTGGACCAGTGTCGCTGGAGCTCATCGACTCATGCATCTCAAGAGGAGCCCATGAGGGACGAGCGAAGAAACCAATGGTAGCCTTGGCAATCCCAGCCAGGAGCGCTTCAGCAACGACAGTGGCGCATGCAAATCCGAGGTAGGACAGGCGAGGGGAGGGGAGTGAGTGCTGTGCCTTGGGGCTTGGGCGAGCTGCTCGAATCCATGGTGGAGTAGGAAGTTTGGAGAAGAGGGGCGAAGTGGGAGGGGATGACCAACCGCAGATGGGAGGGTAGGAGCGAGGAGAGCTAGGGAGAGTGGGAGGAAGTGTAGGCATGGCTTGTGGTTAAACCAAATGTTAACCAGTTAGCCAACTGAGGTTATGCTAATCAACCCAGTAATCCTGGGGATGCACATGCACTTACCGGCCACTTGCACTCCACTAATTAACACAAATATAGGATAAGGGTTTCAAGTAATACAAACATGACCGCCATCTGTTGTACGCTTTCTGCGCTCTCCCTTGACGCCGTAGGTAAAAAATAAGACGTGGAAAAACTTTTTTAAAACTAATTGGGATCTATTGTAGCCCTTGTGTACGTCGAAGGTTCAATTTATTGGGTTGTTTTTCTACTTGGCGTTTCTACTGGATCTTCCGCGCGTTCTTTAAAATTTGGAGACGAGAAGTGTATGATGCCGTCTGGCAGCCTGCCGAGTGGCGCGCAGGTCGTTGCATGCGTTGCAGCATTGTGCAAGGACCAGAAGGAAGGCGTGCTTGATGATGATCACGAAAATAATGGCAGCAGTAAATCCTGTCGTAGCTGCATCTGCAGCCACATTCACTCATCCATTCTCGCAGCGATTCGACATTGGACTGGATTTGAAAATGTCCTGAATCGAGCGCGCGCAGACGAGGCCGGCAGCGGCAGCGCTGCTCTTCTTCGCGCTGCAGCTGCAGCTGCACTGAAAGAAATGGCAGAGACAGGTGCAGCAGCTAGCGGCTGGCCGGTCGTCCTTAAATTCTCACCGATCCCCTGGTAGCTGCGCGCCTCGAGCCGCGCGGATCATTCCTTATTTGCATGGCCCGCTGCAGCCAGCCAGAGTACTAGCTAGCAGCCTGGATGGACGTGCAGGTGTGGAGCCGAATTCACTTTACTACCAGCTCTGCATATATCTGCATACGTACAGGATCACAATTTATACAGGGTGGGTGAAGCTGAACCAGAGTGTGATTTATATAACCTTCAAAACATAATAAAAATCTGAAGTGCATGGAAACATCAGTTCGACCAATCCAGTGATTCTATATATACATATGGCCAACCTAAAATATACATTTGCAAGCTATAAATGTGAGACCAAGTTCAAATGTGCTTTGATCTAATTTGGTGGTGATGAATGATGGTCTCAATAACGTGCAAGACACTGTATGCGCATACTCCTTCATTAAGAAGAGGACTGCCGCATTACATCAGAGAACTCGTGACCGACGCACAACCCTAGAGTGAGCATCGATGGACACCACACCAATAACCTCAGAGTCAGCACTTGAGATTCTTAGTTTGTTAAAGCTGCAGATTGCTATCCGAATATCTCCATTGCATATCGGATTCTCTTAACAATTCCAATGACAGTAGTATCAGTCGAAAGAAGTTTCTCCAAATTGAAATTGTTGAAAATTTGTTTGAGGTCAACTATGTTACAAGAAAAATTGAATGACTTGGCTATGTGCAGCATTGAGAAGGATGTTTTGGACCACATTAATCTCAATGTTCTTGAAGATTTTACATCAAGAAATGCCCGAAGACAGTCTTTTAGACACTGAAGCATTATATTTTTCTTTAAGGTAATCATAACGGTTACTGCTTTTTTAGGCTTTTTTACACTATTGTTATGTTTTATGAGCTAAACATATACCACAAAGTAATTTTTATCATTCCTACTATATACTTTCATTTTTATATTAAAAATTAGTTCAACAGACCTTATCTTCTTGCTTGCCCAAGGGCCCTTAAAAATATAGAGCCAGCTCTAGGTGGGGTGACACATGACAGCCCTGGAGATGCTTTCGTTATTATTAGGGTTTGTAAACATGGTCCAGATAGCCAGACCCTTATTTTCAGAGGCGGCTCATTTAGACATCGACCTTTAAAATTGCCATGGCTATTTACATAGGCAGGTTGCCTCTAAAAATGTGCCATGGCTATTCACCACGTCATCCGCATATCCCACTCCGCCTCGCTGCCGCTGCTAGCCCCCGCTGCGCCCCCATCCTGTGTCATGCCGTGTACGCCGCCGCACCGCGCTCCATCCCCCTCCGCGCTCCCATCCACCGCCGCGCCCCACTCCGTCTCGCCTGTCGCGGCCACGGTGTGCACCGTGCCACCACCACCCCGGCGCCAACAGGAGAAGGTCTCCGTCGGCCAGGACATTGTTTCCCGTGGTCAACCGAAGACACCACGGTAGGAAACCGCGCCACCACTGACCCGAGCTTGCTGGCGCTACCACAATTCCCCTACTGGAAGGACGTGGCCGCCGCGACGCGTGACCTCATCAAGGAGATGTTACACTGAAAGCGCATGTTGCAAACATATATTTCAAGTGTTTCAGATGTGTCAGAGGTATGTTGCAAATGTTTCATATGGATGTTGCAAAAGTATATTCGGATGTTGCATATGTTGCAACAGCTATATACATATGTTGCAAGCGTCTGTTGAAAATGTTTTATTTGTTTCAGACTCATGATGCAAGTGTTTTATTCTGATGTTCATATGTTTTCACACATATGTGACAAGTGTATGTTCCAAATGTTTCAGCTATTTCAAACGTATGCTGCATCAAGTGTTTTATGTTGCAAGTGTTTCATGTTTGAAGCGCATACTCATGGATGGGATGGCCGGAGTCACATGGCGTGCATCCACAGGTAGGGCGCGCGGATTCCCACATGCACACGTGAAACGGAGCCGGCACGGGCGGTCCCGTGTGCGCCGGGGAAATGGAGCGTGCGAATTCGAGCGAGCGGGGGGCGCGACACAGAGCAGGGGCGGAACGTCAGGACGCGGGGCGCTAGCTCTACCGCTAAAGATGAGGTGGGTTGTATCCCAAAATTAGTTTGTAGTAGCCTCTGTAACATTTGTACTTCCATTGCAATTCTATGGAGCTAATTTATCTTTTGGTAGGATAACTCCTTCAATTTATTTTGACCCACCAAATAAACGAAAAATCCATTATAATCTCAAAGAGGGTTTTTTAGATTATGTACGTCGTGGGTGATTTTGGTTGGAAAATTAAACGCCACCATCCTATTCCTCCACTCTGAAATACACCGTGAGAATGATTTCCACTGCCACGCGGCGTGTACCAAGTGCACGTGTTGTGTTCTACTATTAGCAAGCAACTAGCAAAGGAGCTGTAGCCATCCATGTACTCATCGAGTACTCACTACGACTCAGGGTCAGGGCACTTAATTTGCATTTGAGTGGCTCGGAGTACCACCTTTGCAGCCGAAGCGTACACTACTACAGGAATGATTTCTAGGAGCGGCTGGTGAGGTTTTGTAGAGGCGGCTTGGCTAGCCGCTCCTACCATACTGTCTCTACAAATTATACATTTGTAGGGGGCGGTTCCCAAACCACCCTTACAAATCGATTTGTAGAGGCGGCTGGTGTTACCAGGTGCCCCTACAAATCGATTTGTAGGGGCGGCTGTAGTACCAGCCGTCCCTATAATACCTGTTTGTAGGAACGGTTCAGTCTAAAACCGTCCGTACAGTATATTTTTCCATAAAAAAATTCAAATTTATAATTCAAATTCGATCAGAAAAAAAAAACACACACACACACACACACACACACACATATATATATATATATATATATATATATATATATATATATATATATATATATATATATATATATATATATATATAATCTAACCAGAACATATATAGTTCAAGTCTGTGAATATTTAATTTGATATTGCTGCTTGGAAAGCATCTTTACTGGGAGGAAAACATCAATTTTTAAGTAGTAGAACTCCGAAAAAATATGGATTGGTCATCAAGCAAAATTAGGACTCACATTATGCAACTGCTCGCTCATGTATCCATGAGGGCCGATTTGTCTCCACAATTGAAGGCGATGTCCACTGTTTTTCACAGCACCTGAAACATAGTTAAGACAAAAAAAAAGTTTAGATCCCAAATATATTAGTTACATACTTGCTAATCACAATCCAATCCCACATGAGGTGCATACATATGGCAGCTTGTTAAATGTTCCTGTAGGACAAAAGTAAACCGGCTAGATCTCACAAGTTATGGAAAGCTATAAAATTTTAAATTTCATCATGCCACAGGCCTGCATAGTTGATTGCTTGTGTAACGTCTCTGAATTAAAAGAGTGACCATGAGAGCACTATAGTATTTTGGCAAAGTACTATAGACCATAGAGAGCACTATAGTCTAGGGTAAGGCGTTTGTGGAAGCAATCAATATAGAGGCAAGGCGAAGTCATTTTCTTAGTGGGCTGCATTGTGGTCATCCTTGAAGTAAGAGAAGAAGTTAGTAGTCACAAAGAGAATGAAAAAGGCTTAGGACTTGGGCTAAAAATTATATTGAAATTCTACTTGTGCCAATGAATGCCTTAGCGATCATGAGTACTATAGTTTAGAGAAACAAAATAGTACCTTCATCAAAGATGGAGCAGAATGTACTACCAAGTCTGGATGAAAACCGGCCACATGAATCTGTGTAGCAATATTACCAAGTAGAAATCAAACTTAAAGCATAAAGCTAGAGTGAATTAATGTGAAGCCAAAAAATGTAAGAACAATTAAAAACCATGATTCCTGCTTCTATAAATGCATGAAAGACAGATTAATTGTAACAAGCACAGAATAGATTAATTCCCTAGCCAGTTGTCATGTGTATCACAGATAAACAAAGCTATGAAAGAAATATCGGCAATGGTTTGGACAATCTAAAACACTAATGGATATGCTCCTTTTCAGAATAAGAAACATGCTCTTCTATGTTGGACAAAAATAATCACCATGTACAATGAAGCATATGGAACTTCTTGTAGCTCAGAAAACTTCAACAAGATAGTGCACTAGAACCTATCTTTAGATCCAAAATGTTTAGATTTAAAATATTGTTTGGACAGCAAAAAGAATAAGAATATTCAATCTTGTACCATGGTAGCCTGATCTTACCATGTCATTTTCTTCTTCCAAAATAAACAAAACTGTACAGAAATCACATATTAAAACTAACTATGGAAGAGTACTTGCTGAATGCAAAATGCTCTTGCGCAACGCAAGAGGATACCAGTGTGTTTGCTTGCATTATCATCGATGTACACTTGTAGTTGCAGGAAAGATTATTCAAATAAAATTCAGTGTACTAGCACTCTATTTAAGGGTAAATAAATTACCTAAATCAGTTTGATATAGGCTACGGCAACATTATGCAGAAGAACTAGAGAAAAAAATAAGATAATAATCTTACCATGCATTTTCTTTTCCTGAGGCATGTCAAAATGTGTCATCTCTTTCTTGTGTCAGCTTGTGAGTAATTAGATAATAGAGTTGTCTGCATCAGTGGGATATAGCATAACAAATTAGATCAAAAAGTTAGTTGAGAAAGGCATTATGGGCCCGTTTGTTTTGGCTCCCGTGGCTCCGGCTTCCACTGACACCGGCACTGTTTATAGAATCGTTTTTCTCTCTCCTACTTTTTTTCTCACGGTTCATGGAGCACTGTTCACGGAGCAGGCCGAGCTTGTTTTTCGGCTCCTGCGTCTCGGGCTACAGTGCGTGAACAAGGAATATTAAGACAATAAGCACGCTTTTAGGTGGTACATTATTTAACTTTTCCCTCACGTATATGGCCAGATACTTAACTGTTGAATAAGGAACATTGGAGATGGATCTCTCTGGGGTTGTGTGCCTCCATGTCATGGATCTACCGGATCTGGCATCTTCCTCCATGGGCAAGTACCTTGTGCATGGCTGCCACGCCATGGACCTGCGTGGGGAGGAGCAGGAGCTCACCTTGCTGGATCCCACCATAGAAATGCGTGGGGAGAACTAGAGGAGCAGGGGCTCACCTCGCTGGATCCAGGGGAAGTGAAGCCGCTATTGACCTGGCCTGCGTTGGGCCACCCTTCGTTGGAACCTTGCCCGCTCATGGCTGCTGGATCTGCCACATCCGGAATACCTTCCATGACCCTGTGTGGGAAGCAAAGGGAGAAGCTGTGAGACGGAACAGAGAGAGGGAGCAAGGGGCTTACCTCAGACACGGATCGGCGGCGTCCTCGCCTGGGTTGCGTTGTGCTCCGGCCAGCCGCCGCCGTCTTTTTGAGAGAGAGGAGAGGGCGAAGAATAGGGAGATAGGAAAGACGCGTGTGCTGATTTTTTGAGAGAGAAAAATACTGTATCGTGGCTTATAAGTCAGTAAATAAGCTAGCTTATTAGGCCAGCCGAACACTGAGTCTGCCCAAGTGAAAGGATAAGGACGGGGAATATTTTTACTTGCGCGGGGTGCGTGGCCGACGTGAGCCTGGTTCCGCGCCATTCTTTTCATCCCCTCTGTCTAACACGTGGGCCATACCAAGGCTGGGAGCGCGCGGATCTGATTTTTCGGGGGCGCCTAGAAATGGACACAGCAGGTGGCGGGTAATAGCCGCCTCTACGTACCAGCCGCCCCTACAAATCGACGTATTTGTAGGGGCGGCTCGTATTACTAGTCGTCTCTATTGTACTATTTATAGGGATGGCTGCTGTGCTGGAGTCCAAGCATGTTACTATAGGGGTTGCTTCAATGGCAGCCGCCTCTAAAAAAAACTACGTTGCGACAAATTATTTTTCACCTAGTGCTACGTGCGGCCATTAATAAGTTGATTATAAATGATCCACTGTTGTCGTCCTCCGCTCATATATGCAGTACAGCACGTAGTAGCACAGGCGATGTGGATCTGTCCGTCCATTTCAATTTTTGAATCAGCGTGCTAGCTAGTTTGAAACCCAGACGACGCAAATCTAGGCAGCTTCTATGTGAGACGACGAGATCTAGAGCAGATTTGATTAGTTTAATTACTTGTACTAGGAGGTAGATACTGTTGTTCCTGCTCTGAATTACTAATACTAGTAGTGATCAAGTTACCGGCAGACGACACGGTACAGATGGTCCAGCGAGCTGAGGTAGGAGTCGCTACCTGCTTTATTACTGTTTATACATTATTATTTTCGTTTGGCTTATATATTGTACTTTTTTTAGTCAATGAACAGTATTTTTCTCTCATAATAAATCAGTCAACAGTACTTTTAGCCATGGCTTATCAGCCAAGCGAACAGGACAGATGATGATGTTTCCAGAATCCAAGAAATGGAGCATTAAAAATCTCTACTCTTGTGATGGATCCAGCAGTTGTTAAGAAAAGAGGTTTGTTTTCGCCACTGAAAAAGAGGAGGATCACATTCACATCGGAACTTAAGCTCACTACGTAAAAAACGGTTCGTAGCAATGGAGCAGATTTTTTTGTAGGGCGACTGGTGATGGAGCCGCCCCTACAGTGACGTGCTCGGAAGCCCAGAGACCAGCCGCCCCTACAAATGGAACAGCAGGGGCGGCTGGTCATACGAGCCGCCCCTACAAATGGGTCGGATTTGTAGGGGCGGCTCACTCATCAACCGCCCCTGGTATTGCTATTTGTAGGGGCGGCTGGTGATTGAGCCACCCCTACAAATGCCTGCGTATAAATACCTCCGATTTGTAGGGGTGGCTCCATCACCAGCCGCTCCTACAAATGACCTACATATAAAGCAAACTGCAGCACCTTCTTTCTCCTCGGATCACTCGCTCCAACCCGTGAAAGAAAGGTGGGGAGGCCTTGGGCACCTCCCAAAAAATGCTCTACTAAGGGGGGAAGGTTTTGGTCTTAAATCCTTTGATGGAGAGGTTGTAGAAGGTAAGAAAATGCTATTCCACACTTTTTTTAAAAGTTTTAATGGTTGGTTAGTGAGTAATTAGAGTTTTGCTTTTTCTCTCTCTTCTATGGTGCTTGAGCTACTTATGAAGCAAATTAGACCAAAGTTTTAAATGTACTAGGGTAAATTAGGGAGGGGAACAAGATCATACCCTTATTTGGTCCATGTTTCTTGATTTTAGTAAACAATTAGTTAGTTTTATGGATGTTTTATGTGCACGTAGATCTAGATCTAGGGTTTGATTTTTTTTATTAATTTTGATTTTGTAAATTTGTGTTTGATGAAATTGGACTAGGGTTTGCATGAAAGATATTGGGTAAAATATAATTGTTGCTAATTGTTGTCTTTGAAATTGTTTATTGTAATCAACAAATATGTATTTTAATTATTTATGGATAAATGGGCCATTAATAATTTTTCTTCTACCATGGTGTGTTTGTATGCTTCATGTAATTATATTTTATTTATATTCACATATATCTGAAGTATATACAATTATTCTCAAGTAATTATTAATTTGAATCATTTTTATATATATCTGAATAAGTAGTCATTTAATGTTTGTTTTGTTGTTGTTGTAAAAGATGGAGTACAGGAACTCTTGGATGTATGGTTCGTTAAGGTTCAAGGCAGGTTTCCGTGAAGAGGTGGATAAATTTATTGAAGCCGCAAAGAAACATGCAACGACATTGACAGAGAATAATGATACAATTATTTGTCCCTATAAAGATTGTAAGAACCGTATGGCATGGATAGATGTGACTATCATCAGATCACATTTGATTATGCGAGGATTTATTGAGGACTACACAGTGTGGATTCACCATGGTAAAACGGTTATTGTTAACGACGAGGATGAGGAGGAATACGACGACGAAACCCTAGAATCCTTGTCCCAATATTCCGCAGAGCTTGATGCACGAATGAATTCAGAGTTTGACAATGAACAAGGTAGTGATGCTGGTGGTTGGGATGGTAACGACGAAGGTGGTGTCAATAATGATGGTGAAGCACATGTCAGGGATGAAGATGATTTGGAGGACATGATTCGAGCCTTTGGACTAGAGATTTTACTAAATAGCTCAAAAGGTCTAGAAAATTTGGAAAGGGTGACAAAAGCATCGAATGAGACTGTGTATGGTGTTGAAAAGGGTTGTCCGACACATTGGACATTGCTACGTTTTGTGCTTGAGCTACTCATCCTGAAGGCTAAGTACGGCTGGTCAGACTGTAGTTTCAATGATCTATTGCATCTCATGTCATGGGTGCTGCCACAACCAAACTCAGCTCCCGCCAACACATACCAAGCGAAGAAGGTCATAAGTCCATTAACAATGGGGGTTGAAAAAATCCATGCATGCCCCAACCAATGTATACTTTTTCATGACAAAACGTTCAAGTCACTGGATAAATGTCCCCGGTGTGGGACTAGCCCATACAAAAACAATGACCTTTACGGTGGAGACAAAGCCTCTATGGGGAAAAAGATGAATAAGAAGGGTACAAAAAAGATGGTACAAGAATCTCAGCCCCCAGAGAACACTCCATTAGGCAACGATGCAAAGAAGAGAGGAATTTCTGCCTTGGTAATGTGGTATCTGCCAGTGACCAACTGCTTGAGACGTATCTTTCTAAACCCTAAAGAAGTCGTACTCATGACATGGTGGGATGATGAGCGCAAGGTGGATGATGATAAGATTACACATCCGACTGATTATAGTCAGTGGCAAAGGTTTGATGAGAAGCACAAAGAATTCGATGATGACCCAAGGAATGTACGTTTTGGCTTGAGCACCGATGGAATGAATCCCTTCAATAAGAGGATGAGCGACTACAGCACTTGGCCAGTGATCTTGACCATGTACAACATCCCAACGTGGTTGTGTTAGAAGAGAAAGTACCTTCTCCTCACTATTCTTATTCCTGACCCTAAAACATCCCAACGGCGTGCTTCAACCTAACACCAGATGAGAAGAGAGCTATATGCACTTTCCTAAGGGGGGTCAAAGTCCCGACTGGGTTTTCAGCAAATGTGAAGAAGCTAGTGTCAATGAAGGACTTGTCAATAACACACTACAAGGCTCACGATTGTCATGTGATGATGATAGTGTTTCTACCTATTGCAATCAAGGCTATAAAGCCAGAGTTCTTTAAAATGGCCATCACCCGCATGTGCTACTTCTTTTCGAAGATCTCACAGAAGACAATTGGCAAGCAAGAACTGAGTGACCTACATGAATTTATGGTGGAGACACAAAACCAACTAGAGATGTGTTTACCTCCTGCTTTTTTATATATAATGCCACATCTCATGATTCACATGGTTCATCAGATACAGGCACTGGGCCCTTGCTACTTGTATGAAATATGGTCCTACGAGCAGTTCATGTCGGTTCTAAGTCAATACGTGCATAATCAAGCATACCCAGAGGGTTCTATGATAGAGGGTTATAATACTAAAGAAGTCGTCGAGTGACGTCAAGAGTACCTAAAAGTACAGAAAGGGATTGGTAAACCCGATTCTCATCACAAGGGTAGGTTGGCTGGGAAGGGCACTAGTGGTAGAAAAGTGTTCATCGACCATGATTACAAAGAGGTGAGTCGGGCGCATTACAGTGTCTTGCAGAGTACACAACTGATGCAACCGTACATTGATGAACACTTGGCTATCATTATGGTGGAAAGAAATAGCCGTTCGGATGATTGGGTCATGAAACAACACAAGCAACGACTAACTACATGGTTGAAGGACCAAAACATACCGCATAGAGAAACCATAGACTCTATTACCATCAGTAGGTTGGCGGAGGGGCCATCGAGACAAGTGACATCTTGGAATGCTTATGACATCAATGGGTATATGTACTATACCCACGCAAAGGATAGTAAATATGTGAACCAAAATAGCGGCGTTCGAATAGAGGCTCTCGATGAATTGGGGCAAAAGATCCAATACTTTGGCATCATTGAAGAGATATGGGAACTTGACTATAGAAGGGATATAATGGTGGCACTGTTTCAATGCCGCTGGATCAAATAACACCAACTGAACGAGATCGGATTGAGAGTCCTGGACCTCAAGAATCTAGGCTACCAAGATGGCCCTTGGGTGCTCGCTTCATGTGTCGCACATGTTTTCTATAAGTCTGACCCACAAAGTAACCTCCCCCCGAAGAAGAAGACAAAGCACGTGGTTGCCTCCAGAAAATAGCACATTATTGGAGTTGATGGCGTGGACGATGTTGAAGCTTACAATAACTACGATGAGATACCGTTATTCACAGACTTTCCTAAGATCAATGTTGTGGAAAAGAACCTACCCAAAGACATATTGACATGGGAACGAAAAGGTGTCAAGGGGGAAGTCGTTACAGCGGGATAGCTAGTTGTTGAACGTGGAGTGTTTGTGTTAGTGTGTGTTTGTAAGACTTCATTTATACATGCGTGTGAGACTATATATTTATGTATGTGTGTAAGACTACATATTTTTGTATGTGTGTGAGACTACATTTATGCATGTGTGTGAGACTACCCTTTGCAACATATAGATGAATATATTTCAACATCCACTCTATTACTATTAAAACTTTATGAAATCACTTAACGTTGTTCAAATTTTGTTAAATAAAAAGATGACCAAAATAAAAGTTATAGATAGTGATGTGTTCAACAACTTTTATATTCATCACCTTTATGGCTAAAATCATTTATTAGTTGAAAATCAGGTTTGAAGCTATCATTTTTTGAAATTCAAAATTTGAATTATTCAAAATTAGTGACAAAGATAGATGACTAGACTAAAATGATAGAGCATGATTTTAGAAAATTTTAGGAAAAAAACCATCACATTTGGAGTTAGTATGAGGGAGAAAAACTAGTTACAAGTTTCAACCACATATTAAAAAGAGAAATCACACTTGTTCATCATTGATCATCATGAACAGTTGTGATTTTTCTTTTTAATCTCTAGGTAAAATTTGTAACTAGTCTTTCTCCCTCATACTAACTCCAAATGTAATGTTTTTTTCCTAAAATTTTCTAAAATCATGCCCTATCAAGTTACTGTGTTGATTTGGTCATTCTTTTCGTTTAACAAAGTTTGAGCACTTTAAATTTTCAAATTTAAAAAAATAACAAGTTCGAACGAGATTTTCAACCATTAAATGATTTTAGCTTAAAAAGTGATAAATACCAAAGTTGTATAACTCATCAAGATCTACAACTTTTATTTGGTCATTTCTTCATCTGAC
This sequence comes from Miscanthus floridulus, assembly GCF_019320115.1. Taxonomy (NCBI): domain Eukaryota; kingdom Viridiplantae; phylum Streptophyta; class Magnoliopsida; order Poales; family Poaceae; genus Miscanthus; species Miscanthus floridulus. Next base: position 2,284,011 of record NC_089590.1, on the reverse strand, counting down.
AATGCGATAGTACACATTGTTCACAAATCAACAATCTTCACGGCACAAGAGCCAAGCCTAATTGGACTCGGAGACACAACAACGATCGCGAAGGGATACGACCTGTACAACTCAAAGAAGAACTTGGGAACTTACGGACTGCGCAACGCGGCATCAGTCTATCAACACTTTACCCAAAACAAGATGAACTCCGCAAGAAGAATACCCCTGGAGGGAGCACAAGAAGGGATGATCATGACAGTGACCCCGCAAGATTGTGTGGTGCATTGGCTAGGTTTTTTCACCTCAAGCAAAGTCCAGACTAGCATGCGCGTTGAAGAACTACCTTATCAAGAGGGAAAAGAACTCGGATCCAGTTCAGAAGCTACAGACAGCTCAACCAAACGAAGGATGGAATACCGTACAAGAAGAGCTCGGAAGAGGTATACTGTATACATGGCGGAGCAGTTAGAACAACCTTTGGAACCACCACAGATACCAGATATAAAATCTTCAGATGAATCAGAAGGCAACATCTCGCCAGATGAGAAAAGCGACAGCAACGAAAATGATGAGCAAAGACTAGCAAGGCTAAAGAAGAACAAATTGAAAGCTGGAAGGAGGAACCGGGCTAAACAAAGGAAGCAAGTCTAGAATAAATACAAAGTAGAGCTAACGGAATACAATAGAAAGAAGGCGGAAAAAGAAGCCACAAAAAATACAAAAAGGGAAAGAATTGAAGAATTAACAAAGGAGTTGTACACCCTCACGAATAACGGGAAAGCAAAGGAAGACCAGAAGAAAGAAGTTGGGGGATCAGAAAAACAACTCGGCGAAGAAATTCCACAGGAGCCACAAAGGGAGCAGCCACCCAAAAAATTGAATTTTCAAAGGATAGGACCAATAGAAAGTGCTGATATCAATGGAAGGAAGGAACACTACTCAAAGCAACAAGAAAGAGACAAACCAGAATTGAGCCAACGCTACCAAGAAATATCAAGAAGATTTGACAAAGATGACTACGGAGAGTCTGAGTTAAAAGAAGACAGGTGTTATTATAGAAGGGCAAGATCGCCAGATTACGGAAGAACGGAACCATACAACAGATTCCCTTGTTTCGCAGGGAAGACTACAAACTTTAAAGCTACCGCACAAGTTTAAACCAGCAAATCATTCCAAGTATGATGGCAAAGTCAAACCAAGACAATGGCTAAGGGTTTACTCCCAATCGATTGAATTAGCTGGAGGAGACGACGACATCAAGGCTCTATTCTTCCCAATGGCCCTCGAAGCAATGCTGCTACAATGGTTTGACAAATTGAGGCCAAGATCAATCAGGTATTGGGAAGACTTACAAGAAGCTTTCTGCAACAACTTCGCGGGCATTATTACCCATCCAATGACTACAACCGAATTAAAAGGAGTAAAGCAAAGGAGAGGAGAAAGTCTAAGGGAATACTATAGAAGATTTGGAGAATTCAGGGCTCAAGTCCACGACATTACTGATGGGAGGTGATAGAGGCCTTTGCAGAAGGAATCTAGGCAAACTGGCAATACAAGGACTATTTCAATGAGAACCCAAGAACAAATGAAGACTTCAAGAGGGTTGTTGAGAAGCTAATTTCGTCAGAAGAAAGAACTCGGCACATATTTGCTAGGGACAACCTAGAGAATAGAAGACCCAATTACAGACAGTAAGACAAAAGACCAAGGCAGGACAATATGGTGGCAACCACAGACAACAAAAGAAGATACAATGGCAACGACCATGATAGCAATGGTAGCAATCACAATGGCAACTACAACAATAGCAACAACCGTAACAACAGCGGTTACAACAGTAATAGCAACTATCAGAGTAACAACTACCGAGGAAGAGCACCGAAAAACATAGAAAACATGCCATGTCACATACACCCAGGGGCCAGACACAAGTTAGTTGAATGCAACACTTTTCAGCGGCAATTCATGAAGAGAGAAAACAGGAATCAAAACAACTCGAAGCCAAAGCAAGAAAAATCCAAGAAGGAGGAAAAGAGAGCTGAAGGAGATTATCAAGAACCCCAATGCCAATTAGTAGTGATATTTTAAGGTGTTCGTAACACACGAAGCAAAAGATAAGAGAAACTAGCTCACAGAGCCATCATGGCAGCTGAACCAGCCATCCCAAGATATCTAGATTGGTCAGAGTACCCCATTCACTTCACAAGAGAAGACCAATGGACCTAGTGCAGCAAACGCAGGATGCTACCCGCTGATACTCTCAAAAGGATGAATCTAGATTGTGAAGGTCTAATGACACCCACAAGCACACCATTCTATGGAATAGTACTCGGCAGAGCAGCTATGCCCCTCGGACAGATAACCCTATCCGTCACCTTTGGCACACCAGACAAATACCGGACGGAATTCATCAAATTCGAAGTTTCAGACTTTGAATCATGCTACCACGCAATACTTGGGAGACCAGCTTTAACAAAATACATGGCAGTACCACATTATCCATACCAACTGCTCAAGATGCCAACAACAAATGGGCATATTATCATTGAAAGGAGATCTAAAGAAAGCACATGATTGCGACGTACAAGCAGTACAAATATCCAAAAGATTACAAGATATAAAGGAAGAAAAGGAGATTGCAATGCTGGCTAACGAAATGAACCCAGATGAGATTAAGATACCGGCTAAGAAGCCAAGCAACTTCGCACCACCAAAAGAAGCTGCTACCAAGACTATTGACCTACGGACTGGTGATCCGGAGAAGATGGCAATCATCAGTGCAAATCTCGACCCCAAATAGGAACTCACGCTCACCAACTTTCTTCGGGACAACAAAGATATTTTCGCTTGGAAGCCAGCAGACATGCCAGGGGTCCCAAGGGAGTTGGCTGAGCACATAATTGATGTGAACAAAGTGTCCAAACCCGTTAAGCAGAAGTTACGATGATTCGCTCTAGACAGAAAAGCAGCAATCAAAAAAGAGATTACCAAGCTCATGGCAGCAGGATTCATCAGAGAAATAATCAACCCGGATTGGCTTGCCAACCCGGTCCTAGTAGAGAAGAAGAATTCAAAAGAATGGCGCATGTGCATCGACTACACAGACCTCAACAAACATTGCTCAAAAGATCCATATGTCCCACCAAGGATTGATCAAATCATCGACTCGACAGCAGGATCAGCTCTGTTATCCTTTCTAGATTGCTATTCAGGCTATCATCAAATATCCTTAAGAGAAGAAGACCAAAGCAAGACTTTGTTCATTACACCCTTTGGGGCATATTGCTATAAATCAATGCCTTTTGGGCTAAAAATGCAGGGGCAACATATCAAAGAGCAATTCAAACTTGCTTGGGGAGTCAAGTCGGAAGAAATGCAGAAGCATACATTGATGATGTAGTAATCAAGACAAAAGAACCCGGATCATTGATAGAAGACCTCGAGGAGACTTTCAAGAATCTAAAAGCTTGGCAGTGGAAGTTAAACCCCACAAAGTGTGTTTTTAGGGTACCATCAGGACAACTACTCAGGGTTTCTAGTTAGTAACCGAGGAATTGAAGCAAGTACAAAGCAGGTTAAAGCCATCATAGATATGAAACCTCCAAAGAAAGTTAAAGACATACAGAAGCTTACAGGATGCATGGCAGCACTCAACAGATTCATCTCCCGACTAGGAGAAAAAGGGCTACCTTTCTTCAAATTATTAAAAAAGGTAGGAAATTTTGAATGGACAGAAGAGGTAGAAGAAACATTCCAAAAGTTAAAAGAATACTTGGCATCATCACCAGTAATGACACCACCAAAAGACAAAGAGGACATAATGCTATACATTACAGCAACCAAGAACGTTGTCAGCACAGCAATTAGTGATTGAGAGAGAAGAACCTGGACACGCATACAAAATGCAAAGACCAGTCTATTACATAAGCGAAGTACTAACAGAATCAAAAGTGAGATACCCACACATGCAAAAACTACTTTATGCAGTGTTGATATCATCAAGAAAGCTGAGACATTATTTCCATGAACACAAGATTATAGTGGTAACCAATTTTCCACTTCAAGACATTCTACGCAACAAAGATGCAACAGGTCGGATATCAAAATGGGCAGTAGAACTCGGTGCTCTCAACCTAGACTTCAAACCAAGAATAGTAATCAAATCTCAAGCATTATCCGACTTCATTGCTGAATGGACAGAAATCAGTCAAAAAGAACCCAAACAATACTTGATCATTGGAAAATGTATTTTGACAGGTTCCCTAAAGTTAGGAGGAGCTAGAGCAGGAATACTATTCATATCACTAGAAGGGAGACAGTTAAAATATGTGCTACAAATACTTTGGCAGGCAACTAACAATGAGGCAGAATACGAAGCATTAATACACGGTCTAAGAGTTGCAAGCTCGCTTGGGATCAAAAGACTACTTATCTACGGTGATTCAGCTATAGTAATCAATCAAGTCAACAAGGATTGGGATTATACAAAAGATAACATGGATGCGTACTGTGCAGAAGTCAGAAAATTGGAGAAAATTTTCCAAGGGCTCGAAATCCATCATGTACTAAGAGATTCCAATGTTGCAGCAGATGTGCTAGCCAAATTAGGATCAGATAGAGCAAAAGTACCACCCGGTATATTTGTGGAAGAACTCACAGCCCCATCCATCAAACAACTTGGAAACACAGAAAAAGAGAAGGAGACAACAGATCCAATGGAAATAGATCAAGCAGAAGAATGAGACCAGTCAAGACAAATCATGGTCATACAAAGTGATTGGAGACAAACATACATTGATTTTATCAAAGAGAAGAAACTACCCGAAGACAAAGCAGAAGCAACTCGGGTTGTACGAAGAAGCAAAAACTACGTTCTGGTGGGGGATAAACTATACAAAAGAGCAGCATCATTAGGAGTACTGCTTAAATGTGTTCCGATAGATAAAGGAAAGGAAATCTTGGACGAAATCCACTCAGGATGCTGTGGAAATCATGCAGCCTCTAGGACACTAGTCGGCAAAGCATTTAGAACCGGTTTCTATTGGCCAACAGCACTCAAAGATGCAGAAGAGCTCGTCAGAACATGTAAGAATTGCCAAATGTTTACTAGGCAATCACATGTGCTGGCTCACAACTTAATATGCATACCGCTGGCTTGGTCGTTCTCATGCTGGGGGCTGGATCAAGTCGGACCACTCAAAAAAAGCAAAAGGAGGCTTCGAATACATATTTGTGGCAATCGACAAATTTACAAAGTGGATTGAATACAAACCTTTGGTCAAATACAGTGCAGAAAAGGCAGTGGAATTCATACAAGACATCATGCATAGGTTCGGCATGCCCAACAGAATAATCACAGATCTTGGTTCACCATTTACAGCAAGAGAATTCCAATACCGGGCAAGAGATTGTGGGATAGAAATCAACTTTGCATCAGTAGCACACCCGTAGGCCAATGGACAAGTCAAAAGAGCAAATGGACTCATATTACAAGGTTTAAAACCAAGATTATATGAAGATTTGAAAGATTATGGTGGAAAATGGATCGATGAATTACCAAAAGTAGTATGGGGACTAAGAACCCAGATCAGCTAGAGCAACTAGATACTCACCGTTCTTTCTGGTCTACTGGATCAAGAGGCAGTACTACCAGCCAACTTAATATGGCTATCTCCAAGAATAGAACAATATGAAGAAGGCGAAGCAGAAGAAACAAGGCGGTTAGAAATTGATTCAATAGAAGAAATAAGAGACAGTGCAATCATACAAAATGCAAGATATCAGCAAGGGTTACGAAGACATTATGACAAAAGTACTCAACCCCTGATCACTAAAGCCAGGGGACTCAGTACTATGACTAATCCAGAAGAAAGATGGACGACACAAACTACTCAGTCCATAGGAAGGACCCTTCATCGTGAAGACAGCAACAGGACCCAGACACATACGAGTTGATGACTCCAGATGAAATACCTATAAAGAACACTTGGCATATCAGCCAGCTCAAAAGATTCTACAATTAAGTACAATAGATTGTACTCAAGTTTCAAAAGAAATAAAACAGAGATTATTCAAGAAGAACAGCTTCAAATATGAGCCTTGTCCAATGGACAGAACCAACCCATAATCAGGTTGGGGAAAAAGGGGCTTCCCTGTTAACAGCCAACCCGAAAACAGTTGCGCTACATGGGCAATCTTGTCACTCAACCATATGGAGATGGTCTGACTGACAGCCAACGGCCAAATAGCTTCTTGGGTAAGGAGACCCAAGCTAGCATTTGTCACTCTACCATAAAGAGATGGTACGACTGACAGCCCTGTCCAATAGACAGAACCAACCCGTAATCAGGTTGGGGAAAAAGGGGAAGCCATGCAAATAGCTCAACCCAGAAATGGTTGTTGCTATACGGGCGCAATCGCTTACCCCAAGAGCTGGTATGATTGCTTACTTACCTTGCAAACAGCCAACCTAGAAACGGTTGTGCTATACGGGTCCGGTCGCCTACCCCAAGAGTGGTATGATCGACTACTTCACCCAAGAAGTGGCACAAACACTCCAACAACTCGGTCGCCTACCCCAAGAGTGGTACGATCGACTACTTCGCCCAAGAAGCGGCACAAGCACTCCAACAGCTCGGTCGCCTACCCCAAGAGTGGTACGATCGACTACTTCGCCCAAGAAGCGGCACAAGCACTCCAACAGCTCAGTCGCCTACCCCAAGAGTGGTATGATCGGCTACTTCGCCCAAGAAGCGGCACAAGCACTCCAACAATCCGGTCGCCTACCCCAAGAGTGGTACGATCGACTACTTCGTCAAAGAAGCGGCACAAACACTCCAACAATCTGGTCGCCTACCCCAAGAGTGGTACGATCAACTACTTCACCCAAGAAGCGGCACAAACACTCCAACAACTTGGTCGCCTACCCCAAGAGTGGTACGATCGACTACTTCACCCAAGAAGCGGCACAAGCACTCCAACAGCTCGGTCGCCTACCCCAAGAGTGGTACGATCGACTACTTCGCCCAAGAAGCGGCACAAGCACTACAACAGCTCGGTCGCCTACCCCAAGAGTGGTACGATCGACTACTTCACCCAAGAAGCGGCACAAGCACTCCAACAACTCGGTCACCTACCCCAAGAGTGGTATGATCGACTACTTCGCCCAAGAAGCGGCACAAGCACTCCAACAGCTCGGTCGCCTACCCCAAGAGTGGTACGATCAACTACTTTGCCTAGAAAGGGACACAAGCACTCCAACAACTCGGTCGCCTACCCCAAGAGCGGCACGATCGACTACGTTGCCCAAGGAGGGGTACAAACACTCCAACAACTCGATCGTCTACCCCAAGAGCGGTACAATTGACTACTTCGACCAAAGAGCGGCACAAACACTCCAAACAACTCGGTCGCCAACCCAAAGAGCGAAACAAGCTATGGCAAAGCAGAAAAAAGCCACAAGGAAAGATAGGGCGAAACTTGTCCATATTATTCAAAGACATCTAAGAAGAAAAGAAAGATAGGACGAAGCCTGCTCACATCTTAAAAATTCAGAGACAAAGTATATTACAAGGACATCAAAAGAAGGTTGACTTTTCACATCTGTTCAAGAAGATGGAAGAGAACGGAGGAAGTACATTCATTTGATCAAGAATTTGGTCTGATAGACCACTAAGCTATACTTTGGCCTCCTCCCAGTGTCTTCAAAACTCAGCCATTACAGAAGCTTCAGTAATCCGCTCAAAAGGAGCATCAGGGGCAACAACCCGGACATACGAAACCACATTGTTGATACACTAGTAAAAGCCACCCTTCACAAAATCATAAAACCAGGAAAAAAGCACCGGTAATCCCTGCTCAGCAAAGACCTGAAGGAACAAGAAGAAATTAACAGAACTCCACCATGAAGTACTCAGAGGCTTATCAATCTCAAGATCACCGATCCTAAGTCTTTTTAGTACTAGCAAGAACATGAAGTCTGACAAAACAACAATTTATACTGAGTTGTTTGCATGAGAGCCAGACAAAGCACTCGAAAACTAATTTGTCAGGACAATGATCTACAAATACCGAGTTGTTTGCAAGAGAGCCAGACAAAGCACTCGAAAACAATTTATAGGACAATGATCTACAAATACCAAGTTGTTTGCACGAGAGCCAGACAAAGCACTCGAAGACAGTCTCTCAAGACAATGTTCTACACATACCGAGTTGTTTACATAGCGCAAACGAAAGCTAGACAAAGCACTCCACCTATCAAAGAGTCATTTCACGACAAATGGAAACAACTCGTCTACTCAAAGCTACTGGATACATACCACGAAGCAACTACTTCGGAAGAAATCCTTGATCACTCACACAATTCCTCTAACGAATAAGTAAAGCAGAGACATTCACACAGAGAAACAAAAGAAGCCACATCAAAAGAAAAGGAAAAGAGAAATTAGGGGAAACAAAGTTTATGATGATCATAGAAGAACACGACTACTACATACATCAAATCACCAAGATAAATCTACGACTGGACAATCTGCCCTTCGATATCCTTTACTGCCAACATCAAAGCAAGGGCTAATGACAACTGCATCCAGCCATCATCAGTTCCTCACCGGAGACCCGCTACCCACAGATTCGACATCATCGTCATCTTCAACAGCAAGGGCGCCCCAGTCGACTTCGTCTTTGGCGGCGAGCGCCTCCCAATCAACCTCATCTTCACTGTCACTACTAAGGACAATCAAATCCTGCCCTTGTCGATGTAGCGTCAGCAGCAGAGAGGGGGACAAGAGTGACCACAGGAGCAGCCGAGGGATCCTCCTTCTTCTGCAGAGGGACAACCGGCACTGATGTCCCAACAAGGGGAGCCTTCCCCACCACCGGAGGGGCTGGCAACTGAAGGCGATGACGAAGACCTTCCACTCGACGACTCCACCACGGCCGTCCTCAGGAGAGCGAACAAGCGAAGAACACGACACCTTATGGACACTCTGCCTATGGATGAACTTCTTCTTTCGTCATTATGGCTATGGCGAAACAATTGCGGAGTGGCCAATTAAATAGAGACCAAATCGCCATCTCAGGCAGTTCAACAGCCTCCTCGAGATAAGGATGGAGTTAAAACCTTTCTTCATAAAAGGTTAAGTGCGGAGTTAATTCCTTCATCAAAACCAATATGGCGATTCGGCTTCTACCGTTCAATCACGCGACGAATCCATTTACTGACACAGCTAAAATGACGGAAGACACAAATCTACACAATGGTACAATCCATCGGGCTAGATTTTAGACTTATCCATCCAGCACCACGGCAGAGTTTTTAGATTACTACAAGAACAACCCGTCAACCATGAAGAAACGAAGGGCCACCTCGCAAGGAATAAAAGAACCCGGTTATTAAAGAAAGAACTCGGGAGCCTCATGAATAACCAGGATTACAGCAGAAAAATGAATGACAACTCTGAAGACAAGATTCTTTCCATTACAAATGGCTTCAAAAATAGAAGATTACACATCTTACAAGACCCAATGAACTCGACACTACGACAAGTAAGGTAGCAAAAAGGAGCCCAGGACACAACTAGGCTCTGGAACGACTACGTGCTCCAATTTGCTACTGGGTAGAACAAACCGCGCTCGGCTACACTGTTTTCTTCAAAGAACCGACATAGTGTATCCAAGGCGGAAATCAGCAGCACGGCAGGACAACATAGACTAGGGGAAGTCAGCAGGCATCTGTCTACCCAAGCCTGACGTGATGAGGGATCAGGTGTTGATCTGCACCGGACAGTCTTAAGACAGACGGCGAGGATCAACCCAGAACTGTCGGATGAAGGAACGAAGCCCACATCACAAGACTTCCTCCAACTACCACCATGTACTTCTAAGTACAATGCCACTGCTAGGATTAGTCTACCTCTAATCCCTATCACAAGACTTCCTCTAGCTACAATAAAATGTACAAAAACTACAAAATACGCCCGGGGGCTGCTCTACTTCACACACTATCATATTCATAACTACAGAGACTTCAGAACAGGCAACAAAAGGCTCGATTAATCAAAATAGCACTCCAAAAGGGCATTTATAGGCAAAGAAGCAGGTGCACATGGACTAGGAGCACCAACAGAAGAAATCTAACAAAGGACACAATGAAAAGATAGAATTCAATGAAAGAGGACTCTGGCATGAAAGAACGGCACTCAAGGACAAGCATATCTAAGAGAATATTCCACAAGCAACAATACAACCCGTGAAGACATACATTGAATTCTCCAACAACCAGAATGACAACAGCAATAAGTAACCGAACAAACAATTCAGAGACGTATGAAGGATCACATACAAAATTACAATGTCAAAGGATTACAGTCGAAAAAGAACTTGGACAGAGAAAAATTATATACATCTCATTGATCGAAGACAAATACAAAGGTTATAGACGACCAAACAGGACCGGATAAACTCAGACATAAGATAGAGGCAAGATTCTTAAATATTGCAACAAGGAACCCAGTGGCGACAGCAGCAGCAGCCCTGGACACAGAAGAACAGATAGAGCAGCATGTTCATTACCAAGCAAGCATAAGCCCGGGGGCTGCTCAACCTCACACACCAGCATATCTACGAATGAAGAAAGAATTGAAGAAGAAATTTCCTACTCAAGGAAGAACCACAACCAACAAAGAAGGTATTTATAGCAAACCAGAGGTAAACAAGGCTAAAGATCACAAGAAAGAAAGAGGAAAAGAACAAAAGAGCAAAGCAACAAAGGTGAATAGTACCCAAAAGCAAGATTCCTGACAAAAAGTAAAAGAAGACGCTCACTTATGGCTATACAAGACCCATCCGTGACCAGCAAAAGACAAAGATCAAAGGAGTACAAATCGAGACCCTTCTTCTGGCTTCTTTTCAATAGAAAAGAACCCGGAGAAGGCTCGGGGGCTGCAAGTACCTACCACAGAAAAACATATTTTCAAATTTTTTGACCCTCCAGCTTTTTGTACCAAAAAACAGAAGGCTCAGGGGGCTATACTCAATGAGTGCAATTTTTGCAAAATTGCACTCGCTGCACTCAAAGGAAAAAGAACCCAGAGGACATCAAGCAAAAGTGCACATCAGCCAAAAGAAGACTAAAAAAAGACCATCTCAAGATTTCACTTCAAGAAGGACCCGGATCAAGACTACAACAACTCGGCCCTTGAAGCTCAATCATGAAATGCTCGGGGGCTTGTCGATGGGGAACCCTACGGGCCCTCCATGGACCATACTGTAGGGAGGTAGACCTTGGTAACAAGGCCTACAGCCCAATCGCCAAGAAGAACGCGGAGCAAAGCAACGTGCAAAATCAAAACTCCAACGCAAACTATACAAGGAAAGGCGCCCGAAGCGTAGCTTAGGACTCTGACCTTGTATCCGAATAGGACACAAACAACGCCTCTCAGCGCCTGGACTATAAAGGGCTGGTGAGGGTACCCATTGTAAGAGGAGAACGCATACCCAATACTCAAAGCAATACAACGCAAACTAGGCTAACGTCAAAACTGAATGTAAGGTTATTACTCGACCAAGTCGAGGGCCTGAACTAGTATAAATCGTGAGTCTCTTTGCGTAACCGCCGAATTCCGCTATTCGCCGAAGCCCGAACAACTATCCCGGGTACCCCCGTGGCAGGCTATCAGGTGGTAAAACATCGACAATGTTTGCATAAGGGTATTATTCATTGAAAATTTTAGTAATTAGTTCAGATTAATTAGATCTAAAACTTCCTAGTGAAATAACTCCAATCCAGACAAGTCCTACGGTGAAGCAGGTTTAGTAAAACTAATTTATCAAACTTTATTTTATTTCACCTATGCTATTGATGATAAAGATTCCATGGAACTCGATCCAACTGTCAGTTAAACTGGAATCTATAGTTGATCATACCACTATTCATAAACAATCAACCATGACACTCGATCCAACTGTCAGTTAAACTGGAATCTATAGTTGATCATACCACTATTCATAAACAATCAACCATGACACATGAAACACTTGGCTGGCAGAGGACACATAAAGTCTGGATTTCAACACTCCACTGGTACATTGGGTTGGCAATATAAGCTTTTATAAGTGATAACCGACAAATTATCGCTTTTATAAGTGACAGCACTTCTTTAGCATTTACTACCTGCAAAACTACTAGCATATTAAGCATTGCTAGCAGATTAAGCACAACAATATATGTCAGCTTGTCTATAGATTTTCTCTGATGATAATTAACAAAAAAAGCAAACAACACAACAGTATAGGTACATTCCATTCAGGGTGTTCACAATATACATTACCAAGAACCTATTTTAGTTCTTAGTAGTTAAGTTGTCATTATAGTAGTTAAGCAATGAAACAATAAGTAATCTCTTAGAAAAAAACTTCGTAAAGTAATCTCCTAGCAAACAATAAGTTGCCATTGTGAACGATGGAACCAATCAAGTAGGATTTTTTTATAAATGGAATTAATTTTCTGAATCTAAATACAAACTAACTCATGTAGCAGCAATGTTTTAAATATCCATATATCATGTTGAGTGGTCGGTTTAGTTTCGTGCTTTCTGTCCTGTCACTCTGTGCTCTCTAGATGAAGCTTGTTCGTCATTCGACTAGCTGTGCTCTGAATCAACCATCACCTTCATTTGCCTTACACTTTGGCAAGGCTGCTACACTGGCTGCTTAGAACAAACGGCAGCCATAATTATTTAATTGTTATATACCCCGTGTCATGTTGGGTTTAGTTCACACTGTAACTTCTCTTGTAAGCTACATCCAAAACTATGGTGAGACTGCATAAGAAATCATGTCCATTTAACTTTCAATTTTCAGTCCTGAATATTTTTTTTTGTTAATTTGTTTCAGTAATGTTACGTGTGAATTATTGTTTTAATTTTCAGAGTCTAATATTTACACCATGTTTTAGTTTTTGAATTTTTAGTTTTTAATATTTTTTATTGCTTGCTTGTAATTTTTTATTGTGAGTAATATCCTATTATTTTAGTTTTTCAGTATGCTACTCTACTCATTCCTGTTAATTGTTTGTTGTCTTCTCTTGAATTTGGAATGCTACTCTACTGATTCCTGTTATCCTTGAGCTGATTGCAGTAGCAGGCTGCTGGTTTCTTTTTCCCTTGCTGTGACTAAGCGCAACTCTTGGTCTGAACCTCTGCTTAGCAGTCTGTTTGTGTTCTGTATTGCAGTATTAGTTAATTAATTAGTTAATCTGAGGGGTATTTTAATTAGGTTCCTCAAGGAGCTACCTAGGCCTTGACATGTTTACTTTAATATCTTTCTACTACGATTAGCAGCTAGCTAGATACTCATCTTTCTTTTGTTATGGCCACTGCCCTCACCTTCAGCAGGGTCATCAGGGAGGTGACTGATGAGGTGTTCATTTGTTTGTTTTGCTATTGCTAACTTGCTACCCTCCTCGGCTCCTCCCTTGTGCTACCCTCCTCTCCTCTTTTTTTGTCACCTTTCTTATCCTCTATGTTTGAAAAGCAGCATGCTGCTTTTATACACCTTTTCCTCTATATGTTTGTTAAGCAGCTGTTGCTTTTTTTGCCAAATCTTCTCTCTCCTCTCCTCTCCTTTGTTTTATCGATGATGAAATTGTCCAAGTCCATACATTATATGGAATATGAGCTGATGATCAAGAACTTGTAAGAAACTTGGCATCATTAGCAGTTGCCCCTACATTACCTTCTCCTCTCTTCTCTGTTATGATGCCTTGTTCCTCCAAGTTTAAGATCAGATGATGATTGACATGTTTCTGAGGCCTCTACTACTACTACTCGTTTTTTTGATATATTGTTGTTTTATAGGACTACTTTGGTTTATAGACCTTTTTGATTTCTTATACCTTCTCGCGTACCTAAAGTACGCTTTCTTACATCTATTAGAACAAAGCGCGAAATAATGTCACGGACATCAGATAGTGCAGCCTGATGCACCAAGCTTGATGAGCAGCCAACCTATGAGGAGCAAGCACTAGAGGACCAGCTTACTCAGGAGCAGTTCGATAACAAGGTAAAAAGGATCTAGGAGTGATGCTTACTCAGGAGCATTGTGACGAGGAGGAAGGGGGAGTAGAAGGAAGAGTAGAAGAGGCTGCTGAAGGCGAAGAAGTTGATGATGATGAAGATGAGGACTCAAAAGAGAGATATGTAAGTCTCGAGGATCCTTTCCCACATGAAGCCAGAAGGAGGCCAACGGAGGAAGATTTGGACAAGGATTTTGACCCGAACGAGGAGGTAGGGAAAACCTTAGCTTGTAAATTTTGCTAAAGCTTTGGTTGTATTACCTCTGCTAACACTTTGACCTATCGTATATATAGGTCCCTCCTGAAACTTGGAAAAGACGACATCGATGTCTGTGACATCTCACTGGACAAGACAGAGTAGAGGAAAGGAGAGCAGAGGCAACAGCCACAGAGACGGATCACGATGCCTCTGCTTCACAACCTCAAGACACAACCATGACTACCAAACCTAAGAGGAAATGAGGGGATAGAAAAGGAAATCTATATCCAGATAAGGCATGCTATGTGATAACGGAGGTCGGGCCAATAGGGGAGATCCTTGAGCCGAAGGAATTAAGAGGATGATTTTGTAATGCGATCGGGGCCCTAGTAATAGATAAATTGAACCCAGCAATCCCTAACTGAAAAGTGGTACTAGAGAACAAAAAGAATGAACTATGAGATAGGTAGCTGAAGCTTAATTTTAGATTTCTAGAGGGTAAGCACAAACTGGTAAAAATGCTTTTAGGATGATGGGAGATTCATTCCGACGTTGGAGGTTGGAGCTCAACATGAAGTATATCCAAAAAGGGTTAACTCCCTTCAATGAGTTCGGTAAAATAACTCCTAGTCAATGGGAGGAGCTCGTGGCTCACAAGACTTCACCGGAGGCATTGGAGCTCTATGCCCGTAACACCGAGCTAGCAAAGAGGAACAAACACCACCATCATCTAGGCCCTGGTGGCTACTATGCCAAGGAAGAGCAGTTTAGGAAGATGGACGAAGAGGCCACAGCTGCTAGGAATATCGATGTGACAAATTTGAAGGTACGCTCAAGAAATTGGATATATGCGAGGAGTACAGAATCATTCGGCTGTAATCTTAAGTTTGATAAGCCGAAGACCCAAGAGGCAGTATCAAGGATACTGAAATATGCTAAAGACAAGGAGAAGGGCTCATTCAATCCTTCTAGAGAGAGGGACGAGCTTAGCCTTGGCTTGATAAATAAGAAGCACACAGGCCGCACTAGAGGGCTAGGAAAAAGGACAACCTAGAAGCAAGGATTCCAAGAGGACAGGCACATGTACAAGAAACATGGTAGAGACCAGGAGACTAATCTTGATCTCCAAGTGAAGGTTCTAGTTGCGAAGGCGTTGGAGGAGCAAGGACTTTCTACGGAGCCATGGATATTAATGACGTCGCTGGGAGAACTGGCATTAGTTGGTAGCCCTCCGAAAGTTCCTAGCAGCCAAGGTTCCACTGCAGCCACAACCCCCGTCGATCGCATATGGGAACCAACTAGTTGCACCTTAGTGTTTCTCAGCGGTCGACAGAACACTATGATGGAGGTGGCAACGGGTGTTGCACATCCTCCCGGTGGTTTACACCACAATAATAAGATACCGCCGGACTACACTAGGGTCGAGGTGCATACCGTGAAGCCTGAGTTCATGCAATGGAGGATAGACTATGCAACTCCTGAGGGGCTGGTGTTACTTGGAGACGTTATGGGGCAGTTCATCCTCTGGCACAAACATGACATTATATTGACTACTTTGCCGCATCCCCCTCTCCCAAATTTGGAGCGAGTTGTTGAGGTCAGGGAGATATTTTCACCGTCTCGTGACCACCACATTCCTAAGATGCCACATTCTTCCCCGCCTCCTAGCGAGCATGTGCCTGATGAGATGCCACAACCTTCTCCAACTCGTACCGAGCAAGTGCATGATGAGATGCCACAATCTTCTCAACAAGCACAGCCGATACATGAACAATGAGTACCTCCTGAAGAAGGTGATGCACAAGAAGATGATGACGTGCTTGAATGGGAACTTTGAAAGAAGCATCCAATCACCATAAGGCCAATTTATGTTCCGATGAAAGACGTCTCGTCGGTGTCCAAGTGGTATTCCCATGACCAGTTCAAGCCTAAGAACCAAATTAAAAAAGTTCCATCACGGGGTTCTGAGGAGGCTGTCTCTAGCAAACTCCACCAAACTACAAAGCAGTATCCAAATGTTGATGCCATCAAATGGTCAAAGGATTGCTCGAAAACATATGAAAGAGGCAAGCCCTTCCTACCAAACCGGGACATCCAACGCCTACCACTTGGAATGAGAAGGTTTCATGATTGATACTTGCGTGTTCTCCCAACGGGCATAGACCTCATACAAGCATGCTTCCCCACCGGCACATTTGGAAGCCCAGCCAGGAAAATTGTCTTTGACTTCAATGACATGCAGACATGCTTTCACCTAGGAGCAATGGAGATGAATCTAATTCGCACGTGGTGCCTGTAAGTCCTTGTCCTCCTGATATGATATGAATGTAATCTTTGAATTTTGTTGTAACTAACCCACGCCGTGATTTGTAGAATGTAAGTGCACATTGTCAAACAAATGCCAAGTGTGAAAGCTAGGTATCTATACCCTCAAGCTATAGCCCAAACAAATTTTAATTACCCTAAACAGTGGAAACTGGATGCCAAAGAGCTAGTTGCTGCAAAGACTCTTCGGAAGAAAGAGCACATTCGTATGATGAAACTAAGGGAAGAGTTCCTTAAGGTTGCAACATACATTGCCTTGGCTTTCAAAATTCTCCAACAGCACTCTACTATATGGCTACCATACAACTTTGAGTAAGTTCAACTGTATACTTAAAGCTTTGTTCGATATATTTTATTCGATGCAAAAGAGCTTATCTAGTTCTATGATTAAATCTATGCAGCAACCACTGGATTT
This sequence comes from Miscanthus floridulus, assembly GCF_019320115.1. Taxonomy (NCBI): domain Eukaryota; kingdom Viridiplantae; phylum Streptophyta; class Magnoliopsida; order Poales; family Poaceae; genus Miscanthus; species Miscanthus floridulus. The sequence continues at coordinate 2,267,016 of NC_089590.1, read as the reverse complement.
GTATAGCTGTCGATGTCAGGAGAAGCATGTCATGGGTCTTTGATTCAATAGATAGGGACCCGGTGACATACAAAGACTTCATAAAAAGCATTACTTAATATTTTCATATGCAAAACACACAGTACCCTAAGCAGAAGTCTGAGAGTGTACATTGTGGATACTATATATGTTCTATGATGAGTAACACCGGTGCCTATAGGAGACACCCCTTAAGGGTAAGTTTGAACCTCTTCACCCGTAGTATAAAAACTTCGTATATGGTATGAAATACTAAACCGAAACTTGTTCTCTTGTAGTGAAAAGAAGAGAAAGGAATGAAAAGAGACCCATACAAGGATGACCAACTCTTAGAGCTCGTCGGCGACCTTTGCAACTTCATATTGGACCAGATTGTACACGTTAAAGACGCCTACCATGACCGAGAGTCTGACTTTGGTAGAAATTCTCAGTACCAACACCTTCGTGAGACTGAAAGGCTAGCTCTAGGACGTTGATAACAATGTGTATGGAATTTGTATATTTAATGATGGATTGTATATATTCTTGTGAATTGGACTTGTAATTATAGTTTATATAATACTCTTGTGCTTGTAATTGTAGTTTATATAATACTACAGCCGTCCCTACAAATTTATTTGTAGGGGTGGCTGGTAATACGAGCCGTCCTTACAAATCGATTTGTAGGGGCGGCCAGAGAATCCGCCCCTAAAAATGTATGATTTGTAGAGATGGTTCGATAGAAGCGACTGGCTAAACCGCTCCTACAAAGGATTACGAGTCGCCCCTAAAAAAAACGTTTCTATAGTAGTGGCTAATAGAGAAGGATGATAGGGAGACGACGGATGAGGGAGTGGTGGAGCTGCCGGTGGGTGTTGTTGGATCATCCACCTGCTTAATTGTCGTGTCAGACACAGAGAGATTCCTTCTCTTGGGTTTTCACAGCCCGTCGGCCAGTCATGGCAGTTGTAAAGAGCTGTTACGGTGGGTGCCTCAATTTCAGCGCAAAACGTCACCCACCTCCCATTCGTTATCCGCTAATGCAATCCCATGGCCATGGATTCATTACTTCATGATGTCACTAGAGTGAGTGATTAGCATGCCCGTGACTGCATATGCCTGGAGGTGGGAGCCAGTTTGTCCGTCATGTCGTCGTCATCCTCATCCCCATCCCCATCCATCTCCGTCTCTTCATGGGCTGCGTCTGCATGCCTTTCCGCTTCCCAAAGCTAACCTTATGGGGGTGTTCAAAGGCCGGCCGGGTAAAAGGTAACCTAGCCTAACCTAACCTAATCTTTTTGGGACTAATTCTTACGGGAGGTTAAAGTAGCAGTAGTATACGTATAACAAAGAGCGTGCAGTCCACATACCTCCCTTTCGCATCTTACTGCCTGCATGGGCCATGTGATGCTGAGGTGACTGCTTTTCATTTCCTCTCCTTTCAAATTGCAACAGCAACTCAGCATAGCACGTGGTGTGGGTCGCATGAATGATCCCCAGCCATGATCTCGATCTCATTTTCAAATTCGGAGGGAAATTTATATATATATATCTATCTAAGAGACTAAGAGTATACGGAGTATGTACTACTCCCTCACAAGGCTAGAGGACCCAGCTGCATGCATGCATGGGGTCCGGTCCTGTGTGAGTCCAAGGCCAAGGCCAAGGCCAAGACAGGCAGCCACTCCGGGCTCTGAAATTGAAGTTGATAGACACACACACACAGGCAGCATAGTACGAGTATATGATAACAGCTTTCCGCTGTTGTGCTGCTTGCTTGATATATGCTCAGGAACTGCAGTGTTATTCCTTCAATTCTCCGATCCACTCTCGATACCTTCACTTCACATGTGGCATGAGTGACACAGCCCAACGCATTGCTGAGCTCATCACCTGACCGACTGGTGGACTCCAATCTTTTGGCAATTTCATATTCCATCCATCTATCTGATCATCTCCCCAAGCTTAACGTACTACTTCCTCACCAAACACCAGCTTCCTTCAAACTCTCCTATTCCCTCCCTTGCAGCCAGATCTCCAGCTTCAGACTCTCGTCGCTCCCACACCAGCCCAGCAGAAAACCGTCACTACATACAACACATCTATCTATCTAGCTTCCTTGTTGCATTGCAGTAGCTTGATCATCTTGAAAAGCCTAGCAACGTCAGTAGCTCGGAGCGCACACCTTCTTCATCCACAAGCTTTTAAGCTAGCTGCTGCAACGTCTACCATGGGGCGGAGGACCAAGCCGTCGTCGTCGTTCTGGTACTCCTCGCGGAGCCGTTCCTCCTCGGCCCCCGCCACGCCGAGGCCGGAACCTGCGACGGCGACAGGAGAGCCACCCGTCGGGTGCATGTCCATGGTGCACTACCTCATCTTCGCGCCGGGCGCCGGCTGCGTCGGCCGCCCGCCCACTTCCTCCTCCAACGCCATCGTCACGCCGCACGGCTGCCACGGCCTCGCCAGCAGCAGCAGCAGGAGCGGATTCGAGCCGCCCAGGAACAGCCTCGACCTCGACGCCGACAACCCCAACGACATCCAGATCGAGCCGGTGTTCGACGCCCTCGCCAGCACGACGACCAGCATGCGCCGCTCCACCAAGCCCACCGCGCCGTCGTCCGAGGCCGAGACGCCCAGGACGCCCAGCCTCGTCGCGCGTCTCATGGGCATCGACGGCCTGCCGGAACAGCAGCCCTCTCCACCGCCGGCGCAGCACAAGAAGCAGCCCGGTCGCACTGCCAGAAGATCAACTACCTCGACGGGCAAGGAGAACAGCAGCTGCGGCTCCCCGCCTGCGTCCAAGGCGGAGAAGAAGAAGCGCGTGATCCCGGAGTCCATGAACCGGCGGGAGCCGCTGCGCAGCCTCAGCTGCAACGTCGTCGGCGCCGAGGCCCGCTCGCTGCCGGACACGCCGCGCGCGTCGTGGGACGGGCCCAGGCTGTCTCTGCAGGCGCTCAAGGAGAACGTCCTCGACCGCGCCGCGCACTACATGTCCATGCCCAGCTCGCCCACCTCCTTGTCTTCTTCCGCCAAGAAGAAGAAGGATGCTGCCTGCAGCCGCCGACGCCGGGACGAGAAGGCGGCCAAGGAGCACGCGCGCGAGATCCTCCGCCAGGCCAAGGAGACGGTCGCCAGCCGCAAGTCTGGCAACAGCAGCACATCCGCGTCGCCGGCAGCTGAGAAGAGGCAGAGCTGCTTTAACAACAAGGAGAACGTGATGATGAGTAATCCTGCAGCTCCAGCTCCCGCTCCCGCCATGGAGGTCCAGAAGCTGTCTGTCGTGTTTCAACAAACTGCCAAGCCGACGACGGTGTCCCCAAAGCCAAGCGCCGAGCATCACAGCCCCACGGTGGCACTGGCGCCGAGGCAGCAGCAGCAGCCATCGTCCCCTCCGCCACCGCATCGGGCGAAGCCGTCGAGGCAGCCGCCACCACCGCCGCCACTCGACCCGCCGCCCACCCGAGCGAGGAAACCGGACGGGTGCGAGCGCTTCGCCACGCGGATCAAGAAGCCCGCGGCGTGCCCGGCGTCCGAGCCGACGACGTCGTCGTCGTCATTGCCGACGGACTGCTGCTCGGTCCGCGCCCGCGTTTCCTCGTCGCCGCCGCTGGAGGAGGACCCCGAGTACAGCTACCTGCGGACGGTGCTGGAGCGCGGCGGGTTCATGCGGTCGTCGCCGCCGCCTCGGCGGCCGGGGCGGGGCCACTCCGTGGCGTCGCCGGTGGACCCGATCGTGTTCCACCTCCTGGAGCTGGAGCTCCCCGCGGACGAAGCACGTCTTGGCCCTCTCCGGCACCGGTGGAACCGGAAGCTGCTGTTCCACCTGGCGCAGGAGCAGCTGGCGGACCTGCTGCTGGGCTTGGACGCTTCATCGCCGACGACGACGGGGCTACCGCTGCTGGGGAAGGTGTGGAGAAAGGTCCGGAGCTTCCCGGCGGCGGACTGCCGTGTGGTGGGCGACATCGACGCGCTGGTGGGCGCGGACCTGGAGCGCGCGAGCGTGCGGCGGCTGGCGCGGCACCCCGCGGTGGAGGAGGAGGCGGGCGACGTGGCGGAGGAGGTGGCGGAGCGCGTCCTGGACGCGCTCCTCGCGGAGTGCGTGGCGGAATCTGTTTCTCTTTCCTGCACCGCCCTGTCGCACTCGTCGTCGTCACGTGCGTCGGCGAGGTAGCCGTTGGGGGATCGGAGATAGAGGGGGGCGGACGTACGTGACGTCACTCGGCCAGCGGATCTCGACGGAAACAGCGGGGGGTGCCGGTCCCGGTCGGGTGCGGGTGACGGAAACAGGGGCGCTCACGACCATGCCCTGCCACGGCCGCTCTGCGCCTGCGCCTGCTCTGCTCTGTTTCTCTGCGGGTGGGGCCAGATGGGTGCCAGAGAACCACTGTTCAACGGTCGTGATGGGAACGTGGCGATGCCTGGCACGCCTCGAGATGTGTGCCGCCCTAGGATGGGGTTTGCCGGCGTATCCCCTCCTGTTCACCTGTACTGTACTCCTACTAATGTACCTGTACGTACATCCCTCGGATGGAGGCTCCGAATTTTGTCTCGTCGTTCCGTTTCCCTTGGAGTCTGGAGCTTTTCCACCCGTTGGCTTTGACTTATCAGCCGTACCGTTTCAGTCAGCCGAACAGGGTCATTGTTGGCATGTATCGTATATTCGTATATATTAGCAGTAGCAGTAGCAGGTAGCTACTCGTGGTACAGTACGGACGATATATGTGCAGTGCAACTGTGGTCATGTCTCTGCCTCTTCTGGTTTTGATTCTCATCCACCAATCACTGCTGCAAGATGATCATGGCACCTGTCTGGTTTTTGAAATGTACATACTCCACTCCATGTCAATGGGGCAAACAATGTACTTACTAGTATATATGTGCAAGAGAAGAAACTCAAGACATGTTTATTTGTTAGGAAAAAAAACACTCTGGTTTTTATGACACATGTTCGGGGCGAGAGCGGCGTGCGGTCCCGAGCCCCTCGATGACGTTGGAGGGGAGCAGAGTCGTTGGCGCGGCGAGCAGGAGCAGCCCCCTCGCAGGACGCAGCACGGCAACGGCCTTGGGCAGCGTGGCCCGTGCGGATGAGATGGAGGATAAGACGACCAGATAAAAGATGGACGGTGAAATAGAGATAGAAATGAGATAATAAAAGAAAGAAAAAAGAGAGAAGGGTAACAAGGGTCATTTCATCATTTTCCCTCCTGACCCCGAGAGCATGAGCATGAGCATGAGCATGAGCATGATGCGGCACTCGTTAGTTATTACCGTGGTACGTACCAATTTGTTGTTACGCCCGGTCGGCCAGTTGCCCTGCTTAAAAATTCTATTCGAATTGTTGTGCATCCACCGAGAACCAAGGAGCGTACGTACGTACCAGTACCAGTTTGTTCTTTTGTCCAATTCGATTCGAATCGACGGATGGCTCTGCGTGCGTGATTCTGTTTGCCCCGGCCGGGCGCAGTACGTCACAGCATCCATCCCCGTACCATTGTGTCGTCTGCTAATATAAGTTATTCTGTAGCCAACTTTATTTACGATAATTTTATATACTAATTTACGATAAAGTGAATACATATTTACGATAGTTGTGTTACTATAACACATGAGAATATTTACCTGTAACGATATAATAAATCACATAGTAAGGAGTTACTATGATCTCGTGAATTAGTATATAGTAATTATCGTAACTCAAAGTGGCCACAGAATAAGTTATTTTATAGCCAGCTCCAGAACAATATATATATATATATATATAACTACTACCCTGTAGCTGGCTACAAAATAACTTATTCTATAGCCATTTTGAGTTACGATAATTACTATATTAATTTACGAGATTTTACTAAGTGGTTTACTATAACGTTATGATAAATATCCCCATGTGTTATAGTAACCCAACTATCGTAAATATGTATTGACATTATCGTAAATTAGTATATAAAATTATCGTAAATAGATGTGGCTATAGAATAACTTATTTTGTAGCTGGCTACTGAATATACTCATATATATATATATATATATATATATATATATATATATATATATATATATATATATATATATATGCAAATTGCTACTGCTATTTTTGCGTACATGCATGCTGACGTTGCTGCTATAAATATTACAGGGGATCAATAGGGCCGCAAACCACCATCTTCCCCCAGGCTGGGATAGGGGCGGAACAGGCCCAGTTATTGGTCACTGCTATGCCATTATTGCTCATGGCTGTTAAAAATGATGACTCCTTTTCTGACTCCCCTCTGTTCTATACAAATCATTCTGTCTTTTTCTAGCGTAATTTTTTTTCTACTGTGTAAAAGATATGTATTTAGGAAAAATCTGAACAACTTATAACTTAAAATAATAGGGTACTTTTTGTGTGTGGTTTGACCTGATGCACTCTTTAACGGTGAATTTTAACCATTAACTTCTGGTACGTTATAGTTTTCTCATGATATGAATATGAAACTGTTAGAACCATGGTCTTGTTGCAGTTATTATAAAAAAACCAATATGCGTATATTTTGATTTTTTTTTTTTGTTTTCTTAGACGCACCATTTTTACAGATTCATACCAAAATTGAGTTCGTATTTCGAAATTCCTCAAGTGCACAAGTGTTCACCATTGAAGCAAAAACACATTTTTGGGCCTAAACCAAATAAAATTCTACTGATGGTTAAAGCAACCAATCAGTCAACTAAAGAGGAGCATTTCTGGTCAGTATGATAGGCTGCTAGCTGTGGGTTGAAGGCTTCAAGCAAAGGCTCTTGGAGATGCTCTTAGGTTTTAGTACTTTCATGAATTTAACAGCCAATTTGTCTTTATTCTATACATACAAATATTGCTACTGCTATTTTGCATACATGCTGACGACGTTGTTCCGGTCATATGGTTTGGCTCCAGGGAATCAAATCAAATAAAAAAGTGTACAAGTTACAACTCTTTGCAGTCAGACGATTGCTAAAACCAGCAATATTTTGATATTTTTAAGGCAGGGACAGGAGTTGGGGCCGCCGGGTCCCAAATAATACTCATGGGTTATGGTTGTTCGAAATTACTCTCTTCTTTTTATCCTTTTAGATTAGAGGTGCGGTTTGACCTGATGCACTCTTTAACATCAAATTTTGAGCATGTGTTCGTCATATATTATAGTTTTCATTATATGAATCCGAATCCATTTGAACCATGGTCTTGTTTACAATTATTTAATTTAAAATTTTTAAAAAACCTAACATGTGTATATTTGTTTTTTTGTTTTAGAAAAATCAAAATTTTTAGTACTGTTAAAATATTTTAAAGCACTATTTTTAACATGTATTCATACAAAATTCGAGTTGGTGCTTCGAAATTCCCCAACCTGCAAAGCTGAGCTACAATCATTGAAGCAAAACACGTTTCTGGGCCTGAAGCAAAGAAAATTGCCGGTGGGCCACTTATGACTTATCGTAGGCTGCAACTAGTGGGCCGTAGGATCTGGGCCACAGGAATGGATGAACCTAGCGTATGTGGCCAATGATGGTATCGGTCACTTTTGCCCATCTTAAAGCCAAAAAAAAACGATAACTCCTATTTTTCAATACAAGAAACGCGAGTCCAATTTGGAAGTGCAAAGTAGTACACTTGGATCAATACAAATGATCATTGAAAATGACACTGTTCTATATAAGAAATGTTTTCCAACCTTCTTTTAATTAATTAGTTTTATTAATGACACCCTCGTGACATCTGATTTGATTTTCTAGAATTCTAGGGAAGCACCGGTGTAAGTAGCTGCTTACCTGCAAAGAAAGCTTCAAGGTTGGCAATGGTATGGTCACGCAGATCTGACCTGGACTCCGACGTCCAAGCTGCAACATGAGGCGTCAGAACGACATTGTCCATGTCCAAGAGCTCCGGCGGCACATTGTTGGGTTCGTCCCGTCCTCAAAGCAGCGGCGAAGCCAGTGCATATGTGTCGGGGTCATGCGACCCCGATAACTTTGTACGAATCAGTGGAACCCCGCGTATTTCGGCCAGCTACGACCCCATCAAATTGAGTTCATGAATCTGTGCGACCCCGACAGCAGTTTAGTCTAGATTCGCCGCTGCCTCAAAGACGTCCAGACCAGCGCCTGCGATCCTGCCTTCTTCCTTGAGCGCCCTCACCATCTCGGCCTCGTCGACGTTTGCGCCTCGGCCGATGTTTATGACGAGTTGACGACCCCGTCCTTCCCTAGGGCCTCCAGAACGTCCCTGTTCACGATGTGCCTCGTCTCCTTGTTCAGCGCGCAGGCGACGACGAGCACGTCTGATTCAGAAGCAACATCGTGAACTTGTAAGAGACTGAATGACCCTTGGGTTTTCTGGAGTGGTAGTAGATCGATGACGCAGCTGAAAGCTTCAAGCCTCTTTGCGATCAGAGAACCAATGTTCCCCAAACCGATGATGCCAACACGCTTGTCATCACCGAGCTGAAAACATCATCAAGCCCAGAAAAATTTGGTGTTCGGCTTGGAGAAAAAGAAAATCATGCATAGGATGGATCGGAGACGAAGAAGAAGCGGACCTTTGAGCCGAGGCAGTAGTCCCCCTGCAGAGCCCAGAGTCCTCGACGCACGAACCGCTCCGACGCCATGACGCGCCGCAGCACGTCGATGAGAATGCAGACAGCGTGGTCGGCGACGTCGGCGGAATTGGCGACGGCCACGCCGCGGCGCGCGCACTCGTGGAGGTCGATGTGGTCGATGCCCGCCGCCGTGCTGACGACGCAGCGAAGGGAGGGCAGGGCGTCGAGGAAGTCAGCGTCCACGCGGGCTGGCCCGCCCCCCATGACTCCCGCGGCGCGAGGGGGTTACCGCCTTCCCGGACGGCCGCGGCGGCGGCGAGGAAGGCCGGGAGCGGCGGCGAGCCCGATGCGAAGAAGTCGAGGACGCGGAAGCGCTGCCGTAGTGCGGCGGCGAAGGGTCCGTCCACGCGGCGGATGAGGAGGAGCGCCGGGAGAACCAGCTGCTCCGCGGCCGTCGCAGCGGCGGCGGCGGCGGATGCCATGGTTGGACCGAGTGAATGGGGAGCCTCAAATCTCCCAAAACAATACTAGGAAAGGTACCAAACTCGCCGCGGGAAACTAAAACAATACAAAATGATAGGCCAACTTGACCGGTCTTCTGGAATAGTATAATCTGGATCAAAGTAAATAACAGAATAATAGGCGATAAGGCTCCTAGGACTCATGAAAATAGGGAAGAGGACAGAAAGAAAAAAAAGTTATCTGGAATACGGTTTTTTTTTTTTTGTACTCCTATTTTTCAATAAAATTAAAGGGAGTTCCTAGTTATCTGTCGATAGATTTTATGTTGTCAAATCTGTTAGATTTTAGTTATAAACCCGTTAAAGTGACAATTGTAGTACAAATCCTAAAACAGTATCAAACGTACAGAAATCTGACAGATTTAGTAAAAAAATCCGCCAACAGATAAATAGCAAAGTCATAATTAAATTAATTTATGCAAGTTTTCTGAAAATCTTGAGTTCCAAACAAGTTCTTATTCTACCTTACTATAATCTCTCAGCATGGCATGTGCATGGTTACTAATTAAGTGTGGGGTAAGACCTCGGATACCCACGACAAACTACATGGGTTGCACTCGCAGGGGCAGTCCAGCCCATAAGACGAAGACCTACGGTGCACGGCACTGCTCGGCGTGCACCGCAAGATATCAAAGACGATATCCTGAAGATACTACAAGATCTGGTAGGATACGTTCGATCCCATGATTCATGTAATCTGTTATTACTTTCCGGTTATCTCCTAGATCTAACCGACTTGTAACCCTGCCCCCAGACTATATAAGGCGGGCAGGGACCCCCTCCAAACGCACGCAACATCATATCATAGCCGATACAATCTAATAGACCACAGGAGTAGGGTATTACGTCGCGCTGACGGCCCGAACCTATCTAACTCTTATGTCTCTGTTGCCTTCTTGTTCTCAATTACACGCATCTCTGTCGATCAATCTACCTTCATGGGATACCCCTCGGAGGACTACCGATGATATTCTGTCG